>NC_048288.1:28129289-28429289 GCF_009762535.1 Notolabrus celidotus
GGAAGTGTATCAGCGGAGGAATTTGTAAGGAGGACAGACCGGGTTCCTCTCATGTCAGTGCTGCTGCTCTTCAACATCACAACAGAACACACTTGAAATTCTAGACATGGTGCAGCGCCCTTTGATATGTAAATGTGCACCTTCATTGCACTGGCAGTGATACTGAATGAAGGAACTTTTTTTTCCCCCCAATTGAACGCGTTATGTTCCAAGGGAATTTGTTAATTTAGAACAGGGGACTAATCAAGGCATCACAGTCTCACAGGTACAGTTTCATACTTCACACGCATTAAAACCTCCTTACATCTTCAGACTCTTATGTGTGAATGCAGAACAATGGGTGTGCTTGTTGATTTATGGGCAGATATAATAAGAACAAATCCATAAAGCTGTTTCTCACTTGATACTTTCTGGTCTCTTCCCCCACAGCTTGCTCCCTGCATGGTATAAAGTGTTCGTCGCAGCTGTTTTTTCAGCTTGCTGGTTATTTCGGGGATGGGAGAAGCCGGATGATATGCATATTGAATAGGTTCTCAGTTTGTTTGAGTGTTCAGTTCGGTGTTACAATAGCAGAGCTCAATACTCTTCTCGAATCTCAGCGACACTCAACCGCTAATACAGGGGGTGGGTTTTTCCCTGCCAGCAGAGGAGGATGAATCTAGCCTTTCCCCTTTGAAGAATTCATTATCTCAGCGCGGCGAGTCATTAGCAGACACAAAGCGTTTGTTTGTGCTGAACACAAGTGTTACCTGAACAGGCTGAAGATTAAACAGGGTGAAAAATACTGTAAATATTTAATCTGCAATAAGCAGGGCAGCCTTAAATCTATTTAACCAGAGCGTTATGTGTTTACAATACCACCTATGACTCATTTAATCCTCTCACGTTTCATCCATTGAGAGTAGAGGTAGGAAGAAACAGCATGAACACATACTTAGTGTAATTAAGAAAGGTTTTCAGGTAGCTATGCTGGATGTATTCTTTTTATTTGCTCTGTTTGCCAACATTTTAAAGCTCCTGTGAGGAACTTGAATTTGGCGCCCCCTGTGGACAAAGTGATACCTCTTATTTATGTACTGTTCTTCTCCTGGGATTGTGTAAGTAGTGCTGTTCTTATCCTGCTTTATTTTTTTATGATATGATATGTTAATGATAGGACAGCTGTAGAGAGTGGGGGAAGACATGTAGCATGGTCAATGGTTGCTGCCGAGAGTTGAACCGGCAACCTCTGCAACGAGGACTATAGCCTCTGTATGTGGGGTGCTGAGACCGCTAGGCCACCAGCGCCCCATCCTGCTGTCTTTTAACAGTCAAATGTATCACTCAATGGGAATTTTATGATGTGGAAAAGGTTTAAAAAATAACCATCTGTTTCTATGGTGTGCCGTCAATAGTCTCGTCTGACACCTACCCTCTCACAGCGGTTTCAGAAATCAAAATGTACAATATTGGAGCTGTCAATCTTGATGCTCATGGTCTAGTTTGCTTCTGTGTGTCATAAATAGGCATCAATATTCATTTCAGTCTGTTTCATAAGCAGCTAAAAAAAACAAAACACAGAGGAGCTTTAATAAAAATATCTCAAATATTTATATTTAAGCCTTGATGCATTCAGGGGAAGTTATTGCTCATTTTTCAACAATACTCAAGCCATCTTCCAGCTTATATGGATAGTACAAAAACACACTGAAAACAGGAGTCTTTGACTTATCCATATTATTTAGGGCAGATATTAATAGCTTTAAAACAACTTTAAGACCTAGAAAAAATGGGGAAATGTGACCCTTGAGAACATTTGTGTCCGATATAGTAAACTTATAGTCCCAAGGATGAAATCATGACAGGAAATCTTGGAGTGTTAAAAGGAGCCCAGCTTAATAAATGTTGTTGACCTTATTGGGTTAACATTGTTATGTTTTATATTCATGTAGCTAAAAAAAACACGACAGTTTTATACATTTTCAAAGTATAACTTCACGCGTGGGCCGCCCCATGTGGGAGAGGTGAAGAGGCAGGAGTGGAGCTAAAACACTGATCCTCAATGCCATGTCAGAGAGAGGGGAAATCTGGGGTCTTATTGGTGATGTGTCCTGGTTCATCTGATTGCAAGTGAACATCTCTAAGCACAGCTCATGATCATGATCATGATCAGATACTGCTGCTACTACTACTACTACTATCCGTCTCATCCCTATCATCGCTCTCCCTCTCTCTTCATCTCCCTCTATCCCTCTTTCCAACCCCAACACGGTCTCAGCAGATGTCTAACGGATCATGATTCTGGTCCTGCTGGAGGTTTCTGCCTGTTAAAGGAAGTTTGTCCTTGCCACTGTAACTTGCTAAATACTGCAAGGTGCAATGCTCAAGGTGGTTTCAAGATGAGATCAGACATCTTACAGACAGAGTCCTGTCTGTAAGATGGGACTGGATCTTATCCAGTCTTGATGTTGGGTCTAGACCTGCTCTGTTTGTAAAGAGTCTTCTATGTCCTGAAATTTAACTTCATTGTTGCTCAGCTGATAAACCAATCACGTGTCACATTCCTGCTTTCATTCACAACATGTCCTCAAGTCTGCTTTAACACAGAATGCAGGTGTTTCCTGTTTACAAGAGGAGACCAACAGATTTGAATCTGATCTGTTTTTTTAACGCACTGTAACTGCATAAATGCCCCGCCATGACTTATTATGTGAGGTTCCTTTTAAGACATCCCCTATCCCACTGTTTTGCGTAATGGAAATATGACCTGAGGTTTGCTTTGCACAGAAAACAGCAAGCGGAAATATCCTTAAAAACAAAGCTTCAGATCCTGTGCATGTTTCTTGTAACTTTCACTGTGTTAAAACTTCTACTCCAAGTCTTTTATTGTAGAGGTATTGTCTACTTAAGTGTAAGTGTACTTTTGCCACCTGTCAAGAGTAAATCAAAGCTAAGCTAGAGATGCCCAGAATATCACACGTTTCTAATTTTAGTGGAGTGAGCCAGCATGTCTCTTTAAATAGTAACATTTCCCCATGCTTTATTCAAGTGAGGCCAAAAAACCTCCTGACCCTGCATGACAGCGCCTGTCAAAAAACAGCTTAAGATTCGCCTGTTGTCGTAATGGTTCTAACAATGCCCAATAAGCTTTTCACATTATTTCTGGGATGCAAATCAACTCCTGGGTGAAAAATCCTCAGAGATTCTGAGATAAGCAATTATGAGTCAGTGGTTCGAGTCTGGCCTGATGTCTCTCTTGTGAATGAGAGGATTTTTTATTAGGTCACTGCGCATCACTGACTGACAGTTTAGTGAAATTTGGCCATGCATAAGAATGCTAAAGACCTCTAGCCAGCATTGTGCCATAAGCAGCGGACAATGAGCTTATCAACAGTCGAGAAAAAGCTTACATGCCCCAGAGAGCCATTTGATGTCCCTCTGAATACCAGGGGTCCTAACACTGTGGAGACGGGATGCTCACTTTATTGTGCTGCCATCAGTCACATCGGTTTGTGTCCTTGGCTGCCTCGGAGCATCTCCATCCCCCCTGTGCTCACAACAGTGGAGTGCCATCTGAGAGCCCTGCCAGCAGGCCTGTCCACACTGCAGCAGAGTGGAGTGACTGTGAAAGACTCGCGCTGCCACTCTTAATAGGAAGGGGTTAGCCGCAGGATGAGCCCCAAGATACTAGTTTAATCTATTACACCCACGCCTCCCCAGGACACCAGAGAGAAGGCACTTCATCGACTTCAAGCACCACCTCAGCTGCCTCTTCGTCACTCCCAATCCTTTTTTCCCCCCCTTCACTCTTTGTCCTCGTTCACTCACACAGGACACATGCATAACCAGAAAAACACAAAGCACACACACATTGCTCCCCGCCTGGATGCTCAGTGAGGTGTTGTTACTCTGTGCTGGACACCTGTATCTCCTGTTGTTCGGAGGTATTGTTTCCTTTGTTCCTTCTTCTTTTGACTCCTTTCACATCAGGGCCCGAAATAACTCATTTCACCTCCCACTGAAACATTCAGCACTATAATCAATAGATTAGTTTCAACCCCTGTCTGGGAGAAAGGCTCAGTTGGTGTCCTGCTGCTTTGGATATTAATGCTTTCCGTTTAAAGCTCTGAAATAGTGCTTTTATTTCCCAATGCTAATATCACAATTACATGTCACAGTCCCTTACCAACAGAATGGGGACATTTTATTATCCCAAAATGAAGCAGTAGCTCCTCATATGAGCTGTTAACTACACTGTTACATGGCTGTGATGAGCATTCTGTTTCCATTGGTCGATAACTGCATCCTACAATCTGTTATTTCTGTATAACAGAACACTGATATGAACATCCCATTTAATGCGCCAAACAAAAGTGATATTAAAACAGTGAAGCAAAAGTAAAGACGGTAAACAGAACACAGTATGGGCTGACAGATTTGTGCTAGCTGTACCAAACTTAAAGCTCCAGTAAGGAACTTTCTGTGTGCATTAATTCTTGCGCCCCCTGTGGTCAAAGTGTTAACTCTTTGCTGAACATTTCCATATATTGTGTAAATAAATGGACGTAGTATCCGTGACGCCACCCGTCTGTTTCTGAAGCACTGTTTTGAAGCCAATCGTTGGCGGGCGCCATATTGGAAATGCTGAACTCAAGCTAACTTCTGTGGAGCTAGTGTGAGGTAAAGAGGCGGTCTTTGAGCCTCCAAGCCAATAGCTAGTGTTCTTGCCTGTCAGTCAAGTCAGTCATGTCCTTAAATGGGCAAAACTCTTAATCTTAATATCTTCTGAACTGTCGTGTTCTAAAAAAATTCACCCCTGGTACAGAGTGTGCTGAGAAATTAGCTATTAAGACGTCTGTGAAGGTTCTCAGTCATCCAGGTCATGGTAATCCAAAGCTTGATCCGTAAGGCAACTGGACAGGTAGAAATTCTTGATTCACCTCTCCTCCAAAAGGCTTCTTCAGTTCTGACCAGACTGGGGAAGAGCTCGAAGCTATAAGCCACTAACAGTCGTGGGTGTGTCCAAGAGTCACAAAGGGTCCTAAGTGGGGTCGTTAGCCTAGTTCCTGACAGTCGTTAGGGTGATGGGTCAGCTGTGAGTCGTTAGAGTCACATGGTCTCTGGTGTGAGTATGGTCTTACTTGTTTTGACAGAGAATTCAAGCCGTTAAGACCTAAACGTTTTTTTGTACCAGGCTGTAAACATGTTTATTTCTGCTGCAAAGATCATCTTATTCTAATTGAAAATTTTGAAAATCAACAGAAACACAGTTCCTCACAGGAGTTTCAACACGCTTCTGCTTTGCAGTGTAATAATAAGCCTTTGAAAAACTTATTTTAAGCTAGGGGAAATGCTAACAGCAAATTGGTTACCATAGACTGTATAATAAATGGACGTAGGACGCTGTTTTGAAGACAATCGCTGGTGGGTGCCATATTGGAAATTCTGAACACAACCTAACTTCACCCGAGCTAGTGTGAGGTAAAGAGGCAGGCCTTTAGCCTTTTCGCCAACAGCTAAAGGGTGCCCGCCAATCAAGTCAGCCATGTCCTTATTAAGACAAAACTTGCACGTTTAATATCTTTGAAAATACTTAGTTAAAAAAAAAAATCACCCCTTGTACAGTGTGTGCCGATATAAAAGGAGCCCCTCATACCTAAACGTTTTTTTGTACCAGGCTGTAAACGCGTCTTTTTTTAATTGAAAATTTTGAAAATCAACAGAAACACAGTTCCTCACAGGAGCTTCAACACGCTGCTGCTTTGCAATGTAATAATAAGCCTTCAAAAAACTAATTTTACGCTAGGAAAATTGCTTTCATCAAATTGGTTACCATAGACTGTATAATAAATGGACGTAGGATGCTGCTTTTAAGCCAATCATCAGCGGGTGCCAGATTGGAAATGCTGAAAACAACCCAACTTCGCCCAAGCTAGTGTGAGGTAAAGAGGCAGGCCTTTAGCCTTTTCGCCAACAGCTAAAGGGTGCCCGCCAATCAAGTCAGCCATGTCCTTATTAAGGCAAAACTTGCACGTTTAATATCTTTGAAAATACTTAGTTAAAAAAAAAATTCACCCCTTGTACAGTGTGTGCCGTTATAAAAAGAGCCCCTCATATCTAAACTAATTTTTGTTCCAGGCTGTAAACATGTTTATTTCTGCTGTAAAGATCATCTTTTTTGAATGGGTGTGTATGTGGTTTCTGGTGCTTCTGCAACCAGCCTCAAGTGGACGCTCAATGAACTGCAGTTTATAACACTTCCGTATGGGATTCATATTTTGTCAATATTTTCTGAAGAGTAACTTCAAAAGGCTATTTCATCAGGTTGCTGTCAATCATAGATCACATGTACCCCCTTGCAGCAGTTCCAGGTGTGTAAAATCACAATATAGAAATTGTTAGTCTCAATGCTGTTAGTCTTCTTTGCTTTTGTAGCTCATAAAGAAGCATCAGTGTTAATATCAGTCTGTTTCATCATCAGCTCCCCGGGGAGCTTTAGATAGTGGCTCTTTCAGCTTTAAAGGTGCTTAACACAGCATTCACAAACACACCTTTACTCTATTTAATTGCCACGCAGTACAAATCATAAACTAATTATTCACGATTTGAATGACTTGAATGCCAATGATACTTTGACATGTAGTTAAAAGGAGCCAAGATTCAAGCTTCCAGTATTCCAATTAACGCATGACCTGCTCTGCCTACGAGCTACAGCCGCCCCCTCAAACAGGTCAGGCAATTTCAATCAGGTGCTGCAGTTAGTTCAGGGTCAGTTGCAATCTTTAGTTTAATAGGATTAATAGCAGCAGATAATTATAATTCAAAGAAGGCTTTACGTTAATCATTGGGGGGCACCGGTCTGGTGTAGTGCTTAAATAGTAGAGGGTATAGACGAAAGGGCGGGAGGCCTTGGTTTGATTCCAAACTGTGGACCTGTCTCATTTTCTCGATAACGGCACAAAAAGCCCAAAAGGAAGTTTATAATTCTGAATAAGTAAGAATTTTTTAAGAAAAATAATATTTTGAATCATCAAAATCAAGTCCAAACCATCTATTTGTGAAGAATTATCAGCGTCTTTAGTGAGAAGGCTTATTAAAATCAGGATAATGTACAGCAAGGTGGTTGTACTTGAGGAATGAAACCACTCTAACATGAGGTAGGACCCTTCTACTTCAAGGTAAGCTCCTGTCCCCCCTTTCCCACCAGCTGCACATTATCCCATATTAAAACCATAGCTGTTTGCATACTTAACAAACATCCTTCACTGCGTTCCAGCCGTCGCTCTAGTTAGCATTTTCTTCATTACTTTTGTCATTTGACCACTGCATTTCTTTGTGCTGCTTGGTAGTATCTCATTTGCACTGAAAGGCAGTAACAGCTTCAATTCTGTGAAATGATTTACTGTTCAAACAGCCCAGTAATGACATTTGTGATAGAGAAATTAGACTGCAGTCGCTGTCTGGCTTCAGTGAAATTAAGTCCTTAATTGATGGCAGGAAGGATGAAAAAGGCTCCTTGCCTCAATACTGCCAATGGCTCTGACTTGGGTCGCGTCTTAGGCAAGGCAATCCAGGCAATTAGTGGCATTTGTTGTGTATGCCAATGTTTATCAGTTTTTGCACTTTGTTGGTGACTAGCTCTTTTTCTTAAATGTCATGGAAAACATCAAATTAATCACTAGAATGTGCTGTTCTGTGGAAGGAGGGACAAAATGTCAGCTAATGCAAGCCGGATGAATCATCAGTGTTATCTGATTAAAACCCTAAACAAATCAGTTTGGAGTGGTTAATCAATTACAAACCTGCAGACAACCTCAAAACATCAATCTGGTTGAAAAACCCTTATGAATTTAACAAGGTTGCAATTATAAAGCTCCGTTTATTGATAAGAACCCTTCTAAACCAGGTTCAGTCTGTCTCTGTCCATGGTGCTGAACCAGCTTGAAATAGTCTCCTCAAATAATAAACACTTTGCAATTTACTTAGTGATTTTTTTTGGTTCACCATTAGCAGGTATGGTGTTTATTTTTATTTTTTCTCTTCATTAATAATAATAATAATAATAATAATAATAATAATAATAATAATAATAATAATAATAATTATTATTATTATTATTATTTCCTAATTGCTGTGTATTGTTATTAACATTGTTGTTGTTAGTATCATTTAATTTCAATTTATTGCTATTATTTTATTAGTATTGTTGTTTTCATTAACATTAGGGTTGATTATGGTTATTATTATTATTGTTGTTTTTTATTATTATTATCATATCATTTCTATGTATTGTTATTATTATTGTTTTAATAAATATAATGGTTATTATTATTATTATTATTATTTTATTATTGTTATTATCTAATTTCTTTGTATTATTAGTATTAGTATTTTTTTTATCAACAACATGGTTATTATTGTTATTATTATTATTAATAATAATAATAATAATAATAATAATAATAATAATAATAATAATAATAATAACAATAATAATATTAATATTATTATTTAATTTCAATGTATTGTTTTTAGTGTTATTATTATTGCTGTTGTTATTAATATTATGGTTATGGTTATGATTATTTGGATTATCATTATTATTATCATCAATATTATCATCCTCACATATATCACAGTACACTAAAGCAGAGTAACTTCATTCCTAAACCCAGGAAACTCTTCTCTGTAAGGTCACTGTGGGGGCGATATGTGATGCAAAGAAATCCCCTGTTTGATTTCAGCCAATGACAAAAATGGTGGAGAATCATTGAAGTGTAATTTATAGTAAATGCTATGTTATTTAGGACACAGGCACCTTCCAACACAATAATAACCTAACAACCTGCTATCACCTAGCAAATCACTCCTTAAACCACAGATTCTCAAAGCCGGGTAAATGGACTGCATTTAAAAAAAAAATTCTCATTCTGTTGGAAGATGAAAGAGAGCTTTACAACATGCCTCCCAGTTCTCAGAGCTCTCCATTTGGAGCAATCCGGGGTCAGTATTTTTTGCTCAAGGACACAACAAAAGGTGAAGCCGTGATCGATTCGCTATCCGTGCAAATCAGCGGATCTGCTTCTCGAGTTAGAAATTCCCAACCAACATCAGCCATGCAACACCATAGCAACCATGCAGATCACCCAGGTGAGTAAGCGTTACATCTGAGCAACAAAAACACATCAAACAGCGGAGTGGAAAACCTCACAACATGGAAGCTGCACCCCAACGAACTGAGTCACAACTGAGTGTCTCACTAAGGAGGCATATATTTTTGTTTTGAGAATATAAATTGTCTGATTATTTTCATAGTTTTTTACCACTAAACACTACTACTACTACTATGACATCATCATTCAAAATAATTACCATTTTCTAAATACTAAAAAGCTGTTAGTCGTCAAAAAAGTCTTGACAAAAGCAGATCTGAGACATAATTTGAGACTGTTATAGTGTTTAAAGAACATTACAGCAATTATGGAATTAAATAAAACACAGGATATGGTATTTAAATTTTGAAATAGTGGCCTCTCTGATTTAATTCATTAAAGTTTAAAATGTACATTCAGTAAATACTGAATGCATTCAAAAACCATATATATAACATGTAGCTTCTATTATATTAATTCATGTTTAGGGGTTAAACATTTTTAAATCATGTTTTAACTTGACATGCAAAATCCTTAAAACTACAAGATTGCTTTATGTCAACACAACCAAATGGGTTTAGGTAGGAATCCCATCTGCAATACCTCTCCAGAGCAGAAGGTGGCAGTATAACGTGCGACAGGCCCTATTCATCAGCCAAGGTTCTGGCAAAGAAGAGCCATTACGGGGGATTGGGAGAGACCACCTGCGACTGACTGCAATTGGGGCGCTGGTGGCCTAGCGGTCTAAGCGCCCCACGTATTGAGGCTAAAGTCCATGTCGCAGAGGTCTCTGGTTCGACTCCAGATCCGGTAGACCATGTGCTGCATGTCTTCCCCCACTCTTTACTCCCCACGCTTCCTGTCTCTCTTCAGCTGTCCTGTCAATAAAGGCGAAAAAGCCCAAAAACGTAATAATACTAATACAAATAATAAGCTATCCACAATCATATTATAGAAGTTATTGTGACCCAAGACAATTAAGTCAGATCCTACCTTAGTAAATATGTTGAAACAACCTTTACAAATTAATTTAGACCCAAACATTGCACATAAGTAACAGTAACGTCAATACTTTATGTTCACTCAACATATTTACAATAAGCTGGTTCAACAAAATTGTGTCTCGCTAAATGAAAGCATCTTAATAAGGTGGAAATTATTTCCATAATTTTTATTATGTTCACCCAAAAAAAATTCTTTGAGTGTATGACATCATCATTTAAAATAATTACCATTTTCAAAATACTAAAAAGCTGTGAGAAGTGCAAAAAATCCTTGACAAAAGCAGATTTCATTGTTTAAATAACATCACAGCTATGGTGGAATTAAATAAAACACAGGATATGATATCTACATTTTAAATGAGTGGCCTTGTTTAAAAAATATCTGATTTAATTCATTACATGTTAAAGTGTGCATTCAGTAAATGCTAAATGAAAGCAGTGGCCTAGGTGTGTATCCTGCAGTCTGCAGTAAACAAGTCTTCAGTATCTCTCTACACTGATTTTTGAGCCTGTCTGACACTCGGGGGCAAGAGGATTTAGAGTCAGAGCCAGAAGACTTCAGGAGGTGCTCTTTATTCAATGCATTGTGGCCGCAGGGGGGGCATCCAGTTTGTACTGCGAGTACACAGCCCTGTATTAAAAAAGGATTCCCCGAATGTGTGCCAGCAAATATTATGCCACACATGCTGTCATTAAACAATGCAGCTCCTCTAGGCTTAGAACAGCAGATTTCAATTACCCATATCTCCCATCTCTTCTCCTCCCTGGAGGAGGTGAATAAACATGCGGACGGACAAACGACTTTTAATCTGGCCAAAAATAAAAAAATGAATTTACCAGCACAAACAAAGGTTAGGGAGCCGGCTCTCCAAATGTGTGGGAGTCTTACGTCTCTCTGTGCTCTCTGTAAGGTATGGCAGTGTTTGAATGCTGATGTGTTCTTGCACATGCTTTTCATGTACAGTATGTCACTCTGTGTGCACACATTTGTCTGCACAGTTCCCTGGGAATTCAGCACTGGATTTATCTATTGTCTCCCCTAATCCTATGTTTTGCAGATGGGATGTGCAAACCCCCTCGGTGCCTCTGCGACTTCTTTTTTCCTCTCCCTCTGTATCGGCAGTCTGGGAAACAGATGATCATCCTTTGAACCCATTACTCAGCCTGATCCTCTTATCATAACCAACCTTCCTGAGTCTCTAATTTGGGGTCTGCCAAACTCTGCTCTGTGCACAATGTGGCTTTCGTCTCTGTCCTGCTGTGGTTTTTCCAGCGCTGGTTGCGAGGGAGGGAAGTCAAAGGAGAAGGAGAAATGAAGAGGGAGGGAGAGAGGAATTGTCTGCACACATTTGCACACCTGTCTCTGGGGATATTCCACCAATCTGAAATGAGACAAGTCTGTGGGCGGGTCAGTATTCTGGGAACACAGCGAACAACTCATAAAGCCTTCATCTCCAGCTACCTACTCCCCACACCTTTTCCAGCGCATTCTTCCTCGCCCCTTTCCTCCCGCTCCGTCTATGTCCTGCTAATAACACAGCCCCACACGGGGACAGGCACACATTGTTTAGTGAATTATCCTGTGGGGGGGGCTTGGCCAGTTTAAAGGCGCTCAGGATGTCCCTCATCAACACTGTCTTTGTGTGGTGGACTACCGCTGTGGGGAATTCATCTCACTGCTTCATTGTGGTATGGCTGCAAATCAAACACTACAAGTAAAACAATGGGAGGCAAGAAGCATCCTCACCATCCATCCAGTGTATACACGATGTAAACAAACAACCATCTTCATTTACATCATAATTGCCTCCTGTCTCATTCTGTTCTTCCATTACTGTCAATGAGAAGGTCGCTATACAGTGATCTATAGCACCTATGACTATGTTCATAAATGTTCGTACAGATAATACAGAGCGAACGGAGGGAGTTCTTACACTGAGGAGGGAATCAATTACTCACTCAGCTGCATATTTTAGGGGATCAAAGGATGGCACACCTTTGTGCAGCTTGTGCGCCAGGGCATGTACTAAAAATGTACCAGTTAAAGACTTCTTCAGTCTGATGCAGCAGAAAAACAAATGCCGGATTTGCATTCCCCCGAAGAACATTTTAGACACTTACATCAGAAATACCCTGAAAGCAAGAGAACAGAGAGAAATGGCTGCACATCACTTTTGCAATAAGATGAAATGTGTGATGTATCCCTGAGATGAAACAGTGAGTGGAAAAAATAGTCCTTAAAGGTGTTTAAGGTGATTTTGGCACGGAAAAGACAGATTTAATGATAATCTGTTTTTTTAATCCCCCTGAAGTGAATCAGTGCGTGAAGTTTGTAAGAAGTCTGACTTCATTAAAAAGTCTTGGTTAGGAGATTTGTGACTTAAATTTAAGAGTTCATTTCAACTTTTGTACGACAGTGATGTCACTTAAAGGCCCTGGGAACGAAAAACCACAAAAATGTTCTACCTATGATATTTCAGATCATATGTCAATACTAAAAACTATGTAAAAATATTAGAACACAACTTTGATCCATTTTCAAATATGTTCAATTATGTTTAACATGTTTTCACATTGGGTTTTAAGGGGGCTGGTTTAACCTGATATTTATTACATAATAACTATCCAACCAATCAGAAATTAAACATGTTCAATAAAACTACTCCGCTCCTGCTCAGACTGCCTCCTGTTGTCTCAGCCAGCAGCCCTCAGTGTTGTCTTATCTGTTAGCTTGTTTGCTAATCACGTACTGCCTGTAATCTATCTGTATAGCTGTCTCTCTGCTCTTTGCACCACTGTGCTCGTGTGTCCCTGTCTGCACATCCAGCGGTGAAGATGACAGTTTTTATTTTCCTAACTGTGGTGGATTTGGGGAAACTTTGGGACACGGTTGAGTTGAGCCATGGCCAAGTGGCTAAAGCAGTCCTGCATATGCTCGGCTCATTTCCCCAGGACCGGTTCACTAACTTTCCCCAGGACCGGTTCACTAACTTTCCCCAGGACCGCTTCACAAACTTTCCCCAGGACCTGTTCAATAACTTTCCCCAGGACCTGTTCAATAACTTTCCCCAGGACCAGTCCACTTACTTTCCCCAGGATGGGTTCACTAACTTCCCCCAGGACTGGTTCACTAACTATCCCCAGGACTGGTTCACTAACTTTCCCCAGGACCGGTTCACTAACTTTCCCCAGCACCGGTTCGATAACTTTCCTCAAGACCGGTTCACTAACTTTCCCCAGGACCGGTTCACTAACTTTCCCCAGGACCGGTTCACCAACTTTCCCCAGGACCGGTTCGATAACTTTCCCAAGGACAGCTCAGAGTTTAGACAAACAGCTCCTTCTGACACTCGGAGCCGAGCTCCTCTGCGTGCACATACTACAACTCAGATTCTGGAGTTTTTATGTCTTTAGATTCAGAGTCAGACGGCTCAAACATGGAGGCTGTGAACTCTCTCTTGACCTGTCAATCAAAGAGCTGGGCCACGCCCACACAGTCCTGAGAAATACTCTGAACTGGAAAATAAGAACAGAGTTTTGTTCATAGTTATGGATGTTTATTTTCACTCAGATTTTGGTTGAAGCTTGATTAAACATCTATTTTTCATATTCTATGTGAATTTTAAATATTCCATTTACTTTTCCAGGGCCTTTTATATCTCACATGAATGATGTCAGCACCGAGCTTCAGAAAGAAAGATACCCTGTCTCACACATGTCAAGGTTTGCAGCATTGTTCCTGACATGATCGTAAAGCACAATGAGTTGTTTCTAAAGTTGTGTTTTTGTCACCTCTTCTTTAAAAAGTACTTGTGCTGATGTTTGTGTTTTTTTGAAGAGAGGTGTTTTATGTCTTTTGGAAATGATGACACAAATCTCAGGGGCTGATGTGAACAGAGAAGAAATTGTGCAGGGAAAACAAGATGACAACTTATTCAGTTAAAGGAATCCATATCATCCGTGCATCAGAGAGTCCTCACCAGAACTCCCTGACATTAACAATTCCCACCTTTTTTTCGGAGACATTTTGTGGCTGATGCATTATGCAAATGAAGCCCTGATCTGCAGTGAACCTCAATACCACTGACAACAAATGGCATTTAAACTCACCGCAGGGATCTAGAGCATCCTGCCAAAGGGAAAAGCCGTACATAGTGGCGAAGGAATCAATGTGTGAGGGCTTGTGTGAGCGAGTCAGACGGAGTGTAGCAAAAAAAAAAAAGGCAGCTTTGAGAGCTCTCTATGTGTGCATGTTCATCTGTCTGCGTGCACGAGAACACAGGATATTGCACAGTTTTGCACCTGTGTAGTTTGTTGTGTGGGCGAAACCTCCAAACTTTAACACATTCGTATAATACACTGCTTAACTGCTACATTCAGAGACTCACAGCCAAACATTTGCCAGCTGTTCAAGTGATACTGACATTATGTATTTTAATAGCATGCTGGCAGAAGTGTTGAATCGTGAGCAGTTGTGTGATTCAGTGCCGGCTGCGAATGGCAGCTAGAAGTAACACTTTGTAAACTGTTAAAAATCTGCACACTGCACAGCCCTGTTTACTAACCTGGCCAGTTAGCAATGCTTGATGCTGCAGCGTGGCAGACAGATTAGAGAGGCAAACAAACCAACATCTGGGAGCCCAGATTCCTCCAACAGCGCTGTTACAATCTGATTGATATGCCTAAATGTTGGCAATGATTCAGTCTAATGAAGATTTTATTACACTCGCTAAAAACAAGAACCCACAATATCACCCTGACTGTGTAATTAATGATCTTATGAACATTACCGTAAGCATCCATTAGTTTCAATCCAAATCAAATTATCAATCAGTTTGCTTAAACTTTCTTGGTGCTGGGGTTGAATAGGACGTTGTTGCTCTTGGATGTTTGTAGAAATTTTAATTATCTTTTAAATCAAATAATAGGAGATAATTCACTGATGCTATTTGGCTGTCTAAACCAACTGTGGGTGTCTACCAGGGGCCACGTATCAACAGCAGTGGATGTTGGTTGTCTTTATCAGCTGCTGGAGTTTAGCAGAGTCCCTGTTGATCTGTCTTTATTGTCAATAGAGGAGTATTGTTCCCACCACCTACAGCAGAAGCTCCTGCTGCAGAGCTAGCATTTTAGCATTGCATTCAGAGCTTTGAAAACAAATAGGCTGTTTTTGAAACCGCCTGCTACTGGGTTTAAAAGTAGTCTGTAGTATGACCGTTCTGTTGGATCTGTTCTGCAGGATACTGGACCAGGCGTTGCAGGATTTCCTGTTTCGGGAAGCGGAAGTAAACATCGGCCAAGCTGATAGAGAAACTGCTTCTTTAGCATCACTTATGATTAAAAAAATTAAGAAGTGGTTTATATGGAATGTAATGATTTTCACAGCACATAAAAACAGAGTGCCCCCCGTCAAAAAAGGAGGGGAAAAAAAGAAGCGTTACATTAGCACTGTGCATTGTTGGAAACAGTACATGAGGGAGACTGGTCTGATGCATAGTGAGAAATTTCCTGAATCAGCACGACATCTGGGTAGTTTTGGCATACTTCAAATTTTGCTCTTGTTCACATACTGCATACTGAATTTTTGCCAGTATAGCTTGTACAGTAGGCCGTTTCAAAACAGCCATAGATCTCTGCTAACATTTGCACATTCATGCTAACCTTTAACTCTAAAAGAATAAATCAGATTATTCTATTTTAGAAAAACATGCACCATATTTCAACCTCCTATTTGTATCATATGCATTATGCTGGTTGTAATATATAATGTTGCCATCTGTGGACAGATGCAACTAGACATGCAAACCAATCATGCTCTCATAGTCTCATGAAATGATAGAAACAGGTTAATAAGATATTTCTTTAACTAGGATTGCTCATATGAATGTAATCTATTTTGGTTATGTATAAAACATAAGGCTCTGCAGATGTTAGTTTCCCCTGTGTAGCATCCTGGGCTTTTATTTTGAAGGGGTAAAACGGAAGTGTTGTGATGATGAGTTATTGATGGTAGTGAGGCGATTAAAGTTGGACCGTCTTGTTCACAATTAAGTAGCTTCATGTTGTTATTTCATTATATTTGTACTGTAGATATATATATATATATATATATATATATATATATATATATATATATATATATATATATATAGACTTTAACTCTACCTGTCCCATTGAAAGTTACTAACCATAGTACTGCAGACATGCTGGACTCCAGCAGCAACAGCTACTACTACTCGTCTCATCACTATCACCGCTCCTTTTGTCTCTTATTCTCCCCTATCCCTCTTTCCAGACCCAACTCAGTCAAGGCAGACAGCTGTCTAACATGAGTCTGGTTCTGCTCGAGGTTTCTGCCTGTTTCAGGAAGTTTTTCCTCGCCACTATAACTAGCTAAATACTGCCAGGTGTAATGCTCATGGTGGATTAAGGTGGGGTATTTGACATAGAGTACAGTCTAGACCTGCTCTGTTTGTAAAAGCATCTTGAGATAACGTTTGTTGTGATTTGGCGCTATACAAATAAAGATTGATGGATTGATTGATTGATTATATTAAGAAGTATGGGCTTCACAACAAAACGCTTGGTTACAAGAACTTTATTTTCAATCAGAATAAAAACATATATATTATTTCATTCTGCTCTTTTTCTGGCTTTAACACTTCCAACCATTTAAATGTAGGTGTACGTTTAAAGCAAAAAGCTCCTCAGACTGTAATGAAACCGAGCTGATCCTCCCTAAGTCTCTGCTTCTGCTATACCCATAATTGCATATTACCCACCCACTGTCACTGCGCAGAATGCTTTCAATGTCCAAAGAGAAATAATATCATGCTCCCGCTCGCTACAGTCAAGCCTGTGGGTATAAAGATTATATTATTTCTATTTAGTGTGTTGTGACATGATGGATCTGCGAGTCTTTTGCGAGGCATACCCTAAGGAGGGTGTCACAACAGAGCAGAGAATCAGGGAAGACTTCTAATGGGGATTTCTTTAATGAGTAAAACAAACCAACATGAATACATTATGAAAGCTGACGTTAAGACTGATGAAGGACTTCACTGACTCTTTTGTTGGGCCGAGTTGTGAAGCTCTCAGAGCAAAGTTGTCAGGGTTATTGATGGGATTATTTTGAGGAGACTACAATGTGGCTTATTTGATATGAACCTTCTATCATCCATTAATTCACTGAGGACCAGAGGACATAAGGTCACGGTATTGCTTTAAAATTGCATGAACTAAATCTGGAACAGAATCTTTTAAATTTCTTTATATATCGGCTAAGTTAATAATTGATTGCATAATATGTCTTATTATAGCCTCTCTTTTTTAGTGGATTAGCACTCATTACCAACTCTCTGTCTCCCTCTAATTTCAGTCTGCAGCTCTAATGTCCTTTTTTCTCTCACCTCTGGCCGTTGCGGGTCTCCCTTGGAAATGAGATGATAGATCTCCAAGGGGTTTATCCTGAGAGTAATACATTTCTTTAATATCACTCCTGCTTTTCTGCCACTTGCCATTTGAAGGGGCGATATCACGGCTCAACAGACGCTAAATGTGGTGAAAGTTGGTGTTAAATTGAGATACTTTTGCTGTGTGGTTCAAAGAAAGTGCAACTAAAGATCATAACCTTTGAGTGATGGTCACTTTGAGCTGGATATATCAACACATTTGCAACAACGCAGAAAAAAAAGGAACATATGGTGTAGTAAATGAAACCTGACACATTGAGTGAATTCTTTATATTTAGCACAGACGCAGAGGGAGAGCTCTACCTTAACCCCCAGCTGTGCTTTAAGGAATGTCCTGCTGGTAGATTATGCAACACAATGAGGTTGAACCTGCAGCCCTATCAATTATTTTCCCAACATTTATCACATTATTTTTCAGTATCTTTTCATAAAGCTTCCTTATTTTGTCCTATAATGTTAGTGATGATTTTTGTCAGTCAGATGTAAAATGGGGATTTTCAGTCGGTCTCGAAAGCAGCAGTTACACCGTTGGAATTGCAGCACCAGGATGCTCCTGGGTGTAAATATAACACACAGAATTGCATACCTCAGGAAAGTAGAGGTGCTGAGGGTGCTGCAACACGCTCACCCCCCCCCCCCCCCCCCCCCACCCCCCCAGGTGCAGCTCAAACACCTGAAGGTGGCTAACACAGGCTTTAAACTTACACATATATATATATATTATATATATATATATATATATATATAGCTATGTTTGACATTTTGTTTCCATACATCCTGTTTTTCTTTTCCCCCCTGTCACCTGTGATATTTGTTTCCTTTTTTACCTCCTTGAATCATCCTGAGCAGTAAAAGCTTCCCCAGTGGTTCATGGATTTTTTTTTCTTTCTGTGCTTGGATGAAACTTTAAGACAGTCTGAACAAGATTTAAACTCATCTTTGGCATGATTGTTTTATAACTATGACTTTGATACTGTCAGATGTTTGGCATACATAAAAAAGAGGAGATGTGTGGTGATGTTGAATGGATCCCATGGGGCAGTGCTTCACATACATTTCACTGTAGTTTGACTGTATCAGTATGTCAGCTTTACATGAATCCAAGAAACATAAGAGTGATGTAACTGTCCCTTTAAGTGGATGCCAGCTTGGCCCTTATTAGTAGGCTATAAAGTACATCCACAAAGAAGTGTTGGGTGCAATTAATGGCATGCCTGTTCACATGGATCTATGTTAGAGGGGTTTGACTCAGTGTTGACAACCCAGATACACAGGCTTGAAATGGGCATACCATCTAGACAGCACATATAGGCTCTGGGCATTTAAATGGGCTACAGCCATTCCCTATGGGTCTCTATGGAACCAATCAAGGGCTCCTCATCAACCAATCGGAGCTAAGCGATGTGGGACATCCATTGACCTGAGGACAATACTGGCTGGACCCCAACCAAGTCGCCCAGATGGCCCCTGCATGAGCGCCAAGGTGCAACCCTGTGGGCCCGACATTGGTTTGCTGGTGGGGGAGTGCAATTAATTGGTGTATAAAACATGTGTTTGTGTTAAAAATAGATATAAGTAGGAAAATGGGAATCGGACTGTGTACTAGAATGTTTTTGCTGTTGATATTTGCATTGTACTGAAATAACCATGTGAGCTTTCACTGAGGAACTATGGATCACGATATCTCCTTAAGTGTGCCGATGACTCTGCCGATTTTGAGCCTTTCACATGGAATGGAGCAGGACCATGGCCCAGTCCTCGATGACTTTGTGCACTGGTGTGACCGATCCTTCCTCCAAATGAATGTGGCCAAAACCAAAAAACTGTTAATTGACTTCTGGAGGAGTAGGCCCCTCCCTTCTTCTTCTTCTGCCCCTACCCCATGTGTGATTAAGCGTGAGCCAGTGGCAGCAGTGCAGGAATAAAAATATATTGGAACTGGACTTGATGCTAAGCTAAATTTTGATTTGAACACTGATCTGATTTGTAAAAAGGCAAACCAACGGTTGTTCTTTTTAAGAAAGTTGCAAAGTTTTAACGTGGAGCTTACTCCCATGATCTCCTGGTTTGGCAGCCTCAGTATTAAAAACAAGAATAAGCTTTTGAAAATCCTCAGACAGTGCTGCAAGATCACAGGTGCCTTTTTTTAATGACCTTCGTCACATTTATAACATTGAGAGCCATCTCCAAGGCAAAGGCCATAGTTACGGACCCCCACCAGCACCCTTACATGAGGAGTTTCAGGTACTGCTGTCAGGGAGAAGGTTCAGTCTTCACGTGCAGCACAAACAGATATAAACTGTCCTTTTATTCCATCAGCTGTCGGTTTCTTGAACAATCTGTAACCACTGTGATCTATGTGTTGACAATGTGTGGATCTTGCGCGGTGTTGTGTGTCTTTACACAGCCTTTTGTAGCAACCACCCTTTAATGTTTCACGATACTTCATTCATGATCCACAATGACAGGAAAGGCCTAAATTCTAAGACAGAAGCATTTGTAGCCACCTAACCATATTGTGCTAGCTTACCAGCTTGACAGTGGATCATTGTTAATGCTAGTTGTGACAAAGCTGTTGAGCTAATGGGTTTTAAAAAGAACATTCAACCTCGATATGTCTTGAAAACTATTCCTGGTGGGTAAAGGAGCTTCTCATCCTATGCATGATGTAAGACTCAACATGTGGGGAATTATGGGGATTTTATAGAAGCTAACAGATTAAGGCTAACATCATGTCTTAATGCTTCACATCCCATACCCTTTTGAGGATGATGATCCCCTCCTGGTTGTGTTCGTTGGTAGTGATGTCAAACATAGCGCCTCCATCTCCTGGAACGATGGTGTACTCTACTTCGGCATTTTTCCCGGTGTCCAAGTCGTGGGCTTTGATTCGACCGACCGCAGACCCCACTGAGGAAGATTCAGGGACTCTGAGATGAAAGAAACCTGTCCAAGAAAAAAAAAAATGGACTTAGTCGTATTATCATAACCTGACATGGGAAGAGAGACACAGAGCCCTTCACATCTTCTGTCCTTTATGCAGTCTCTCCCCCACCGAGGGCTGCCTTATCCACCCACAGTCAGGCAGATTATATGCCCTTTCTGAAGCCAGCCCTGTTGCTAGAGGCATGACATTATTCAATTTCGACGTGTTTGGACATCAAGGCCGCTCAGCACCTTGTAATTGGCTGGCTCAAACTGTCAGATCAACAAACAAACCCAAAACTCAAGGGCTTTGATAACCCTCAAAAAGCAGGGATCCCTGCTGGGAGTCTTTGAGAGAAATCTACAAACAAACAGGGGACAGATTATCACTTAAACCGGAAACCGGCGTCGCATTATATTTCATAAAAACATCCATATGTTCTAAACTTAGAGTAAATATTTTTCTTATCCTTAATTTCTTGAACTGACAAGGATCTGACGTTTTAAATGCTGCCATCTTCAAGGTTACACAACATTTATTTCTGAGTTTGCACTCAGGCTGATGAGTAGATTCCACAAATCTTTGTAGTACCAGTGTGAAGCTGTTCTTCAATGTTGTGTTTACCTTCATTTAACACATTCCTGAAGCATTCCTCTATTTGATTAAAAGAATACTTGACACATTTCTCTGCTGGGATGGCGCTCAGAGAGTGATTTGTTTATCACAAAGTCATTTATCTGACGCTGACGTGAAGGATTCCTTGAATGTGAGCTTAAAATGGATATATGCAAGAGAGAAAGGAATGTTTGAGTCTGGTTAAAAAGTCTTTCTGAGGACGGTGGCACTTAAGCCACTTGAAAAAAAATGTATTAAACACTAGACTCTTGACTCTACAAAAGGGAAAGAGGATGCTTCATGTCTTTGTGGATCTTAAACACACATTGAAACAAACACTCGCCTTTACCCAGGTTAATGGAACAAGCTGCATTAAGTGTTGTTAATCAAACCTTTGCTTCAGTCCACACTACACTGTGAGAACCTGCTTCTACCGACAAGTATACATCATTGCACTCCCTCTCATTTGTTATTCGTCAATTTTACCGTGGATCTTAGCTCCTTCCTCAGTGTTGATCCTAGGATTGAGACAGGGGATATGGAAGAATTTGAGAACCATAATTTCAATAAATAATCAAATACTTTCAAGGACAAGCTTTCATTTCAAAACTCTGTTATAGATCTTGTCCTTCAAAGGAAAGGATGCAAACTTTTCTTAGTGTTAGCTCTGGCACCTGAACAGAGGATGGATTGATTCACACTTTCACTTTTTTTGTTTAAAACAAAAACAAATGTTCACCTTGGGTCCAATTTATTTCAGCTCTTTAAAGCCAGTAACGCAGAGACTTTTGGAGATGTTCTGCTTATAGTTTCAGTTTGAAATCTCCTGGGTTTGATTCATTGTGAACATGCAGAAACCAGATTTATGAAAGCAATAGCGCAACCTTCTGGTCGCTTACTGCTTGGCTCTTATTGGTCGAAACCAAGCGGCAAACTCTGGCCGCAAGAATTGAAGCGGAAGTGTTAAAAACTGCAGTTTCCAGGCACTGTTGGCCTAGCGGTCTAATCGCCCCACATACAGAGGCTACAGTCCTCATCGCAGAGGTCGCAGGTTCAACTCCCAGCCGCGACCATTTCCTGCATTTCTTCCCCCACTCTCTACTCCCCACATTTCCTGTCTCTCTTCAGCTGTCCTATCAAATTAAGGCAAAAAGCCCAAAAATATAACTATAAAAAACACAGTTTCTGGAGTGTCCACTTGAGGCTGGCTCTGGAAGTACAGGAAACCACATACACACCCATACAAAAAAGCCGATCTTTACAGCAGAAATAAACATGTTTACAGCCTGGTAGAAAAAACAAATGTAGTCTGGCTCATTTTCTTGATCGGCACACACTGTACGGGCAATTTAGAAGATTTTAAGATTACGATTTCTCTATTATGAGAGGCACAGCTGACTTGATTGACAGGTGGTAACACTGTAGCTGTTGGCTGGGAGGCTCAAAGCCCGCCTCTTTACCTCACACTAGCTCGACTCAAGTTAGATTGAGTTCAGCATTTCCAATATGGGACCCGCCGACAATTGGCTTTAAAACAGCGCTTCAGAAACAGACGGGTATCCTCCTTTTTCTTTTTCTCTTTTTTATTGAGTCTCTATTGTCAGTATAGCTTTGCTAGCTTTGCCTTTTGTTATCAGGTATTATATTTGCTTGTACTTGGTATGTGACAACGTATTATAATGGCAACATGCATGACATCGACCTGTGGGGGGGGAGTGGTCTGGCGGCTGGGTTTTCCTTGTTTGGAATGTACAGTATGATATGGAGGCAGTATGTTATGTTATTTTGTTTTATTTATGTATGTATTTTATTTTATTCTTTTTTCTCTCTTCTTCCTTCTCTTCTCTTTCTACTGTTAATGTCATTATATAATCTACTCTTAATATTGTATTTTAAATGTGTAATGTTGTTTGAAGGCAATATGTATGATTGGATTTAATTATCTTCTGTTTGTGGAAAAACAAAAAACAATAAAACAGTTTAAAAAAAATAATAAAAAAAGAAACAGATTGGTGACGTCACGGATACTACGTCCATTATTTATACAGTCTATGGTCAAAACGTGTACCTCACTGATTTGCTTCATTCCTATCATGTGACTTTTTTTCTAGGGAAAACAAAATATAAATCAGCCATGGCTTGCAATGGTAAATTTTAAATAAACAACTAATTACAACCACTGCTGACCTTTTTTCTTGACTGATAGATGTTGCATTGAAGTTCATTCATGCATTTTATAACACTACTGCTTCCTACATGAGCTGTAGGCAAGCAAATTTTCAAGCAACTCCCATTTAGGTGACATTGTAAGCCCAGTCTTTTGGAAAAGGGAATGCATTATTACGTGATTGCACATGCTCAGTAAGATAAGCATCCTGTTTTACATAATACGTAGAAGCATGGATGTCGCCTGAGCTGCAGGTTAAGATAAGTTAACATACGCCTGTTGTATTGCACTATCAGTTGGTTAACAAGCTTCTTGGATTATCCAGCAAAGCCATGTGCAGGTATATAAACTGCTATTAGTGATGAATGTTGGGACCACATCTGGTGCCATCACAGAGGCTCATTCAAGGGATTTATGGTTTACTAATACTTAATCCATAATAACTGGAGGGAGCAGGGATTTCTGGAAAGACAGATGTGGGATTGATCCATGCAGCAGTTCTTGCGGTAAACGGAACCATCTAATGTTTTATTTTATTTCATTTCCTATTTCTTTTTTTTTTTTTTACCTGTGACCCGCTTATAGATGGAAGGTAGAGGCAGACAAATAGAGGATTTGGGACAGAAGCAGCCATACAGCCACACCAGGCCCAAACCTGTGTGCTGTGACAGCATTATGGAAATATCATCTTTCCCTCGCAGCCAAAGGAGCTTGACCGGCTCACTGCCTGTATTTACATTCAGAGGAGACCGCTGTGTGTGTCTGCGAAATACCTGAAGAGACTGCAGCACTACAGGACGTCATTTCTGCTTTCCTGTCGTACACTGGAATGGTATGGATTGTGCACGCGGTTTAACAATCAAGAGCAGAGGTGTTCACAGATCAATGTGTAGACAGCATGAACATTTTTTCCTTCTTCCAGCTTGGCTTTTTTTACATGACCTGGTGAACGCTACAATCACATTAATCTGGTTTAGCAGCTTATATAAAATACCAGATAAAATGTGGTGTTAAATACACTGACTCAATCCCTGTGCAGCACAATGATGCTCAACCGGGAGCTAAATATAGACGGATGCCCCATGAGCAGAATAACACCAATCCGGGTTTATTTGCCAGGAGTAGTAGCTGGAGATGCAATCACGCTAAATAAACTGGCCTTTGCTTATGACTGCACAGAATGACAAATAACGAAAAGCAATTATAAAAAGCAGGAATGATGAATATCCTCTGCCCTCTTGTAATTTGCACAGGGTGGGTTTGTTATTAAAAATGTGTGAACCTGTGTAGAGTCATCTGCGTTATTATTGTTTTACAGACAAGACAGTTCATGTTAAAGAGACATGCATTTCATTGTATAGCAGTGTTGTAGTACTCGAGACCAAGACAGGTCTCAAGACCGCTTATTTAGGGTCTCTGTCTCGCCTTGGAATCTAAAGCATTTTTACTCGGTCTTGTCTCGGTCTTGGACTGAGTGAACTCCGCATTTTATATCAAGACCGGTCGAGACCACCACTGATGCACTCTGTGTCCCTGTCATTACTATAGACTGTATATATAATGGACAGTGTCGCTCCTCCTTTTCCTATTGTACGGTTTTGAAGCCAAAATATCCCATTCCAGAACGCTGCCATCTTGTAAATTTTCTGCAGCCAGATTCTGCGCAGTAGGGAAGCTGCCCCCTAAAGAGTAGCGTCCCAAGGTCCTACGGAGTTTCTCTAGGCAGCCGTCAATCAAAGCATACCCGGATGTAAAACCCCGTTTTTTAACCTCTAATAACTAACGAAAAAGAAACTTTTCAGAAAAAAAGAGGCCTTGAACAGAAAACAGTCAAATAATAACTACATATCACCACAGCATATGGATGTTAGAAACATTCATACAACGTGTATTTATTTTTTAAAGTTTGACCGCAGCCCCATTCAAATGAATGGGGGAGACAGAGTTTTTGACCTATACTGCAGCGAGCCACTAGGGGGAGCCTCATTTTGAGCCGAGCGAGATGACATTCATTTTATATACAGTCTATGGTCATTACTGTGATAAGAGAGGAAGCCCCGCTCCCCCTTTCTCAATTCATTCATTTTTTCCTCACCTCTTATGGCTGCGACTTTTGCAGTGCTACGATGAGTGACGCCCCCTGCACTCATGCATTAATGAATGGAGACAGACGACAGGAGGAGAGACTGTGGCTGTTTTCGTACTGCCTACTACACACTGCGTTTGAATTTAGTATGTAGTCAGACTGTTTGATCTGTGCTGCAGCAGGTTGAGCCAGACGTCTGAATTTCTGGTGGAAGTAGCGGAAGTAAACAATGGCCAAGCTGATAGCGTAACTGCTTCTTTAGCATCCAGTTATGATTTAAAAAGTCAGGAAGTGGTTTATATGGAATTTAATCATTTTCACAGCACCTAAAAACCGAGTTTCCCCCATCAAAAAAGAAGAATGTTAGCGCTGTGCATTGTGGGAAACGGTACACGAGGCAGACTGGTCCGATGCATACTGAGAAATTTTCCCGAATCAGTACGACATCCAGGGAGTTTTGGCATACTGCAGATTTTGCTCTTCTTCACATACTACTTACTGAATTTTGGCCAAATCAGTACGTACTGCTAGTATAGTGGCAGTTTTAAAAAACAGCCTGTGTGTGCCCGTGACCAGAGATGTCTGCTAAGTCATTTTATTAAGCAATAAATTGACGTTCAATAACAAACTGTGGAGGCACACTGAGAGAAGGGCACAGCA
Source organism: Notolabrus celidotus (assembly GCF_009762535.1). Lineage (NCBI taxonomy): Eukaryota > Metazoa > Chordata > Actinopteri > Labriformes > Labridae > Notolabrus > Notolabrus celidotus. The sequence continues at coordinate 28,155,351 of NC_048288.1, forward strand.
GGATTACCACACCACCTATAACCCATCAGATAAAAACACTACAGATATTAGAAAATAGAAAACGCACACAACTAATGGGAAAAAAAGGCTTGACAAAATAATCCTGCTCAGCTACCGATATGACCTCTAACCTCTCCTAAGCTTCAAAAGAAAGGCAACAAAGACCAAACCAACCCTTGTTTGTAGCTGTCAATTATAATTAAAGCAAACCTAAATAAAATAAACAGAAGTCTATTATTTTGATTACTCTCATGATGATTTTTCATTGATATATATGGTCTTGGACTTGTCTCGGTCTTGCCCTGCCTTGGTCTTGGTTTTGACTCAGTCTCGATCCCTAAATGTCTTGGTCTTGTCTTGGTCTTGGTTAATGTGGTCTTGACTACAACACTACAGTATAGTATAGTATGAAGTGCACTCACTTTTAGAGAACCTGGGTGGATTATCGTTGACATCGCTGAGGGTGATATTGACGGTGGTCGTACCCGCCAGACCCCCCAGCTGGCCCCCCATGTCCTTGGCCTGGATTAATACCTGGTACTGTTCCTTCACCTCTCTGTCCATATTGGGCAAGGCTGTCTTTATAACACCTGGTGAGCGGAGAGATTGATGAGAAATAGAGACAATAAAAGGAGTGAGAAATGGAGGAAGAAGAAGACATTGAGAGATAAGACAGAAGACACACGGGGAAAGTGGTAAACATCAAATCCCTTGAAATATGTTTCACATCAAATACTCGATTTACTCCAAAATGCACAATATATTTTCCACCTAAAAGAGCTTACTCCACACACCAGCAAGATGCTGCAAGTGTGCCTCCGACCAAGGCTGAAATAGAGGTCATTTCACAAACTGGAGACACTTGACATTCAATAGGGAACTCTGGTGAAGCCATATAATGATTCACTTGAGGATCAGAGACCCTGAGATCAGAGAGCGTTTGTACTGCAGATTAATAGCTAGGTCAGTGGGAGGTTGGCAGGCTAAAGGGAAGCAGGAAGCGCAAGGGTTCGTCTTCACTTTCTACCTCTTCTTATTTCATTTTCTACGCCGAGGATGTGAGGATTTGGTGTGCGAACCCCTGACATGTGTGGATCTAAAATCAAAGATGTGGTTTACCTCTTTTTGAAGGTGCTCTAATGATTTTTTTCAAAGACGTGGGAAGTCGATCTCTGACAGGACAAATTCTACCACACACATGAATTTACTTGTTGTTGTTCTACTCTCTTCTTTACCTTTTTCCCTCCAGTGTTTGTTCCCCTTGTTGATGTGCGTTTTGGAGATAGACACAGCTCCCAGCAGGGCAAACATTTACTTTAACAGTTGGATTATTTTTGCAGCCTCAGTTTGAAACACACTCACAGTACGTGCTCTGTAAAGCTCTGGGTTGAGCGGAATAATCAGCAACATATTCCACCGTATCTGTCTGTGTGATATGTATGAACCTATTTTCATATGCTTTGAACTATCCCAGATGGTGAGCCAACAGCAGCCCACTACCGGCAAACGCTGGCGGAATGAAGGTGTTTCAGATCTAGAGCAGTCGCCTGCCTTGCTCTACCTTACTGCCAATCTCCAACCTTTTTTTAGTGCCATTTTCCTCCGATGACATCAACCGCCTACACCGCTGGAGGTGTAAATAATGCGGGAAAAAAAAAGAGAATAAAAATGCAAAGCCTCAAATGCTCATGTGTTGTTTGTCTGCGGTGTTTTCCATTTAAGCCGTCTACTTGCTGTCCAACTGCACACAGCAAAGACTCCTAATTGTCCACGCAGCAGAGATTTAGTTTCACGGTTATTTTCCTAATACTCAGGCTTTTATTTTGTATTTTTGCAGAGGTATCTTCTTTTGTTTTTTTCCCTTATAATATGTATGTAATAATAATGGGCATCAGTAATGGTGGATAAATATAGTGTTTAGGAAATCCAAACTGATATTTTGTACCTGTCAATTAAAAAATAATAAGGCATGAGGTGATTTTTTTGTTGCCTTAATTTGTTGCAGGAACCATGGATTATCCTGGAACCAGTATGTTGTTAATAATAACAACAACAACAACAATAAAACAGTTCAAATAAATAAATAAATAATAATGATAATAATAATAACAATAATAATAATAATAATTAATATTAATATGAATAATGATATAACATAAATACTACTACTACTACTAATAATAATAATAATAATACATATTAATATTAATAATGATATAATAACAGAAATACAAATAATGATAATGATAATAATAATAATAATAATAATAATAATAATAATAATAATAATAATAATAGTACAATTATTAAAATAAAATAAATAAATATATAACAACAGCAACAACAATAGCAATAATAATACTATTAATAATAATAATAAACATTAGTTGTATAGTACCTTTTAAAACAGGGGATTACAAAGTGCTTGGACAATCAAAGCTCAACATAAAAAAACTCAAACAGAACAGAACAGCAATTATGTATGCTGCTGGATACCTGAATTGCCCCTGTTGGGGATGAATAAAGTATCTATCTATCTATCTATCTATCTATCTATCTATCTATCTATCTATCTATCTATCTATCTATCTATCTATCTATCTATGACAAAAACACAACAGAAAAATCTTACTAACAAACAACCAATCCAACATAAGAACCAAACAGTAGAAGAAGAGAGCCCAGCAACATGAACTGAGACCAGGAGGACAAAATTAGATCAAAGCAATGAACAATGAAATAAAGTAAATAATTAAAATATGACACAGAAAAAAGATAGAATGAAAGAAATGACAGAAAATAAAAATGATAGGAAGAGAAAAGTACAAAAAAAATAGACATAAAAGAAAATAATAATATACAGAGCAACAAGATAAATCAAAGCTATAAAGCAATAATGGCGATTGGAAATATCTGGAAATTGAAACAAGTGAGCAGATCAGAATATGACAAAAAGTAGAAAGAGGATTAAAAGTGAGTTGTAGGAAGACATTTAAAGGATGTCCCCAGTTTTGCAGATTTATCTCCCCAGGCAGCGCCTTGATGGGAAAGCATGATCTCAAATCTGGGACGGCCAGAAGGTTCCCACCTGAGGATCTAAGGCTGCGATCTGGCTCACACGGTGTCATCAGTTCTGATATGTAACATGGAGACTGAGCCATGCATGCTTTAAAATCGATCAGTAAATAATCAATATAAAACTAAGAAGGAGACGGTGTAGAGAAGCTAAGATCATGCTGTCTGTTTAAACCAGTATGAAGACCAGCAGCTGTGTGTGTTCTGGTTCATACTGGAAAGGAAGGAGTTCCTGTAATCGAGTCAGGAGAAAATGAGCACATGGGTTCATTTCCTGAGGTCTGATTGAGAGAGTTTTTCTGTATTTTGGTGATGATATTCTGTACACAGTGCACACATTGTGAGGATTTGCAGGGAGTGCAACATATAAAGGAGGGCTCTGAATTTAAGAGGGCTCCATGGCATGTTTATCAGACTGCTTCTGCTGCAGTCTTCTTCACATACAGGTGGGATATACCTTTCTTACCCAAGGCAGGACTTTGTAAAGATGTTTAAGAATTCTCCATTGTGTAAAATAACCGAGTGCTTTACCTGTTTTTGGATCGACAGAGAAATACGGCTGGCCATGGAGGATGCTGTACACCACTCTCGCGCTGTTTCCGTAGGTGGGATCGTCTGCATCTGTGGCTGTTACTTGCGTCACATAGGTCCCTGTGGAAGAGAGTGGGAAGGCATATTGACTTTGACTTAATTTCTCCCCACATGAGACCAAAACCCAAACTCTTTGAAGTCCATCAGTTTGCGAAAGATCTCACCTGACACTAATGTAGGGGAGAGAACCGCAACTGAGAGAGAGAGCTGCGGCAAACACCGAGCAGTCAAAGTATGAGATGGAGAGCACTGAGGAGGAGTATGGAGGAGGCGAGATGATGCTCAATTTTCCTGTTGCATGTTTTGATTTGCACATTACGAAGTGGGCATTATTTAAAAAACTCGAGCTCTTGTGCGACAATTCATTAAACAATGCCGCCATTAAGAAAAACAAAGGGCCGTGGCAAGAACAGTATTAGGATGGCAGTCTTCCAACCTCCTGCAGTAAGAGGGACAGGATAATTACTTGTTTGGCTCATCCCCTTTAACTAGCTGGCATTGAAAACCCCATTTCATTAACATGGGCCTTATTTACCATGTATTTGAATAAAAAAGATTCAATCCAAAGTTTCAAGTCGTCAACAAAAACGCCTCATCAGCCTGACTACTTTATAACTCTAAGACACGAGTCTGGTGTTCTTCTGGAAGACGGGCCAATCTTTTGGACAGACTTCTAGCAGACAGTTTGACAGTTTCTCTTCGCAGACAGGCGTCTCTGCGCACACGCTGTATGTCCGTGTATCAATCACAAGCCTACATCTGGCTACAGAGGTGGAAAGTTGCCAGGAACATATTTTCAGTGCGCTTACATTGAGTTTTTAGGTATCTGTGCTTTACTGGAGAACTGATTTGCTCACATTTTTAGCTTTTCCCTGACAAATATCCTGTCTGTCAATTCCTCAACTTTCTGGCTTCTTACTTCATGCCCTTCATAGACTGGAAGACTTTGAAAAAACTTTTACAATACTTGTAAAAGACTTGCATCTGACATCCAAAGACAATATGTCAGCAAGTCAGAGTTTTTTGGTCAGATATTAAAGATTTTTGCAAAGACTGGGAGCATGCAACTAAAAGAATACAACCAGATTCATAGCCTCAGAACAGCTAGGTAGGTAGCTAGCTATAGGGAGTTAGAAGGCTGCAGCAATTTGTCCACTTATTTTCCTTTTCCACTCGATCATGAGGCAGATGGGAGGACAAGTCAGAGAGGCATTCTTGCTCTCTCAACAACTCCACCAGTTTCTCCTTTTCCACCATCCAGAGAGAACTGCATGGTGTTTGTTTTGCTAGTTTGCAACTTCCTGTTTGGTGCTGATGAGAGCACACCACTCAAACACAACATGCTTTATTTGATTTTCATGCCAAAATGAGAAAAATACCTCCTCAGTTTAGAGCACTGCTACTTAAAGACAGCTCTCGTGATTTTTTCCCTTTTTATTTCATTTTAATTGATTTCAACCATTTAAAAAATCAGTTTCTGGAAGAGTTATTTTTTATCATTTATTTTATATGTATATTTATTATATATTTTGGGCTTGTACACCTTTATTGATCGAGGGATAGGACAGTGGATAGTGTAGGAAACTGGGAGAGAGTGGGGGAATAATAATAATAATAATAATAATAATAATAATAATACATTTTATTTATAAAGTGCTTTTCTAAAAACTCAAAGACGCTGCACAAAGGATAAAAACATCATATAAAACAACAGAATAATAAAAACATGAATAAAATACATTTAAAAGCAATCATACGTTAAAAGCAATTCTAAACAGGTGGGTTATGGTGAGTGATTTGAAGGTGGACAGGTTGGGGCAGTTTCGAATGTTAAGTGGTAAGGCGTTCCAGGGTGTGTGGGCGGCGACAGAGAAAGCTCTGTCCCCCAAGGTTCGGTGCTTGGTGTCAGGTGGTAGGGAGAGGAGGTAGGCGTTGGAGGATCGGAGGTTACGGGAGGGGGTGTGGTGATGGAGCAGGTCGGTGAGGTAAGAGGGGGCCTGGTTATGGAGGGCTTTGTGGGTGAGAAGGACGATTTTGAAATGTATGCGCTGTTTAATAGCGAGCCAGTGGAGGTTTTGGAGGACAGGGGTGATATGGTCACGGGAGCGGGTGTGGGTGAGCAGGCGGGCGGCAGAGTTCTGGATGTATTGTAGTTTGTTGAGTTGTTTTGAAGGAAGGCCATAGAAGATGCTGTTACAGTAGTGGATCAGGGTTTCAGCGGTGGAAAAGGAGAGAGGAATGACATGCAGGACAGGCTGGATTTGAATCTGGGCCGCCCGCTACATGGGCACGCAACTTAACCAGTAGGCCAAGTCTGCGCCCTATAAGAGTTATTTTAAGGGAATTTTATGTCTTTTAAAATATTTTTTATTTCTTTATCTTACCATATGTGATTTTATGACCTGCTTGTTATATTTTGCTGCCAATTTAAAGCACTTTATAACCTTGCTTTTGAAAAGTGCTCTATTATTATTATTATTATTATTATTATTGTTGTTATTATTATTCATTATTAATACTGACACTTTGGAAAGTCACCTGTGGCTTTGAAAGCAGCTTGTAAAGTGGTTTACTGTAAGGCAAGTGCCAACTAAAATGCAATGAAGGGAGTTTATTAGTCCCTGAGCTCCATTGTCTCATAGGTTCCTCTGAGCTGCCGTAGACATCCTCCTGCTGCGGACGATCTGGACTCCAGCGGCAACAGCTACTACTACTCGTCTCATCACTATCACCTCTCTCTCTTACTCCCCTCTATCTGTCTTTCCAGACCCAACTCAGTCGAGGCATGATGGCTGTCTAACATGAGTCTGGTTCTGCCTGAGGTTTCTGCCTGTTAAAAGGAAGTTTTTCCTCACCACTGTAACTAGCTAAATACTGCGATGTGCAATGCTCATGATGGATTAAGGTGGGGTCAGACTGAGTCTTACCCTGTCTTGAAGTTGGGTCTCTGTTCATAATTTGACATAGAGTGGTCTAGGCCTCCTATGTTTGTAAAAGCGTCTTGAGATAACATTTGTTGTGATTTGGCGCTATACAAATAAAGATTGATTGATACAGATTGATTGATTATATCTTCTATCATTGCTCCCCTTGTTCCCACCATCAAAAGCAGTTTCAGGCTGCAACAGAAAAAATAATAATTCCTTGCTAAATCCATCCATGCATTCAACATGTAGCATATGTCTCATGAAGAAAGCACAAAAACAATATCAGGATTAAAAACAAACATGAGAGGGAAACTTAGGCACACAGAGGAGGCTTTGAATGAACATGATGTCAGTGACTGACAGGGGGAATCTGTACAACAAGGATTAAAGTGAATAAGTCAGTGCAGCAAGTCATCCCCCATCCGACTGGATTACACACAGGAGCAAAAGGTGATGTCAGCATCTTTCAGTTTCGGTTTATTTCCTCGATCTTGATTGATTCAGGTTTAAGAAGTCTCCACAATATGATGTGAGCTTCAGTGAGCTTTGTTTAGTCTGGAAACATTCAGTCAAATTGTCAAACAGAGGGATCCTGTTTTAGTTTAAACTTAAAGTGCATGTCAGAGCTCGTATTTTTCTTCTTTATATCAGTGAAGAAGTGGAACAGAACTCCAGCTGTCAGCAGTCTCTTTCTGTACACGCTTCTTTTCCTCTACTTGAGTAAAGAATGGGAATACTTCTGATACCCCTTCCTGTCTAGCTTAAGAGCATGTTGTCTGATAAAACTGCAGCAGGGAGAACTTTGAACAGACACTGACCACAGGGGTGTCATTTACATGGTCATCCTGAATTCAGCTAAGCCCAGAGTGAAGAACTTGCTGTATATTAAACAGGCTCTGCAGTCACAGCAGATGGCAACAATGCCATTAAAACATTAGGTGACACAGATTAGTGTCTCAATCCTTTCTAACAAAGCCAAACATGCCTGATTAATCAGGGCTGGGGAAGGATTTCATTGTGTCTGACACAAATATATAACCGATGAGATAAAAACGTAAACGGGCTTTTTTCTGTTCGGCTTAGGAGAGGACAGACACGGCTCCGAGAGCTCAGATGCAGTGAAAGTTTAAAAGCCCTTAAGCACAGCTGACACCTACGTGTTTCAAGGCGTCTGAGGCAGCAGCCTCGGTCCCAGGTGTGAGACAATAAACACCAAGAATAAATTCTGTTCATGCAATTATGCTAATTCAGGTGTGTGATTAAGAAGTGGGTGGAAGAGATGGCTTCAAAGGTCATTCCTGGTAAACACGTGACACAAATGCAGATTACTTTATGGTTTTTTTGCTAAATGTGGATTTTAATAGACTCAGGCATGAGAACTAAATGCTGGAATATTACAAAATATTGCAAAGGAAGCCAATAAAAACAGAGACACATGCATCAAGACTTATTGTGGTCAGGGGAGTAGTCCTATTGGGAAAGAACTTCAGTGGATTTACATGTTAAAGCTTGATGTTTACAATTGTCTGTAAATTATTCAGGGATAAGCTAATTGCTAACAACACTGAGAGGGTCTCCAGATTATTGCCACGAGTGATTTTACAATGTTTAGCCCAAGATTAGTCTTCATTACCAATCATCATTGCATATTTATATTCCGCCTTCCTCTCTTTCAGTTTGTGTTTTTGTCTTGCTAACAGAATAACACCCACAGGGGGATTCTCACCAAAGACAAGAGGGATGTAACAGTTAATGAACCCATTGATCACACCAGTCTGCTGCTATAAATATTGATAAAGACTTTAAAGTGTCGGATGTTTAGACAAAGGTTGGAGGATAAACATCCTTTGGATTCAGGGGGATAATGAATACATTTTTTGTGGTTTGACCTGCAGTAAGTGGAAGTCAAGATCACTTCCAGACCCACAGTGTATTTATTCAAGCTTTATAGTGTATCAGAATTGCCGTGACCCCTCTTTTGGTTGTTGGATTTGCAGCGCTAAGGAAGGGATGAAAGTTTTTGCAACAGAAAGTAGGGTCAAGCGATACGGACTAAAGTCTCCGTTGGATTCAAACCGAACCCTATGATGATCCTGCAACTTCCAAATTCAGCAAATCTCAAGGTCAGCCTATTTTCACTTGCGCAATATTTCTAAAATTAGACACTTCCTATCTCAGAGCGACGCAGAAAAACTAGTCCATGCATTTGTTACCTCCAGGTTAGATTACTGTAACTCCCTCTTATCAGGCTGCCCCAATAAGTCTCTAAAGATTCTTCAGCTAGTTCAAAACGCCGCAGCTCGAGTATTGACTAAAACTAGGAAGAGGGAGCACATTTCTCCAGTGCTAGCTTCTCTACACTGACTCCCAATAAAATGTAGAATAGAATTTAAAATCCTTCTTTTAACCTACAAAGCCTTTAAAAATCAGGCACCCGCGTATCTTAAAGAGCTCATAGTGCCCTATTACCCCTCTAGAACTCTACGCTCCCAACATGCAGGCTTGCTAGTTGTACCTAAAATCTCTAAAAGTAGTATGGGAGGTAGAACCTTCAGTTATCAGGCCCCTCTCCTTTGGAATCATCTACCAGTCAGGGTCCGGGAGGCAGACACCCTCTCCACTTTTAAGAGTAGGCTTAAAACTTTCCTTTTTGACAAAGCTTATAGTTAGAGCTGGATCAGGCTTGGACCAGCTTTTGTCATGCTGCTATAGGCCTAGACTGCCGGGGGAACTGGCACACTGACACACTGGGATCCTAGCTCACCCCCTTCCCCCCAACCCCCTCATCACTTACTTTAACTCTGCCTGTCCCATTAAAGTTACTAACCATAGACCTTTCTGGAGTCCCTGAGCTCCCTTGTCTCGTAGATTCCTCTGAGCTGCCGTAGACGTCCTCCTGCTGTGGACGATCTGGACTCCAGCTGATACGGACGTGCTGGACTCCAGCGGCAACAGCTTCTACGACTCGTCTCATCACTATCACTTCTCTCTCTTACTCCCCTCTATCTGTCTTTCCAGACCCAACTCGGTCGAGGCATGATGGCTGTCCAACATGAGTCTGGTTCTGCCTGAGGTTTCTGCCTGTTAAAAGGAAGTTTTTCCTCACCACTGTAACTAGCTAAATACTGCGATGTGCAATGCTCATGATGGATTAAGGTGGGGTCAGACTGAGTCTTACCCTGTCTTGAAGTTGGGTCTCTGTTCATAATTTGACATAGAGTGGTCTAGACCTCCTATGTTTGTAAAAGCGTCTTGAGATAACGTTTGTTGTGATTTGGCGCTATACAAATAAAGATTGATTGATTGATTGATTGATTGATTGAATGATTTTAAATGCTTTAATGCAGCAAACTTATTCGGCACATTGCTACCCCTCGGAAGATAGAATAACTGAGTCTTGCTGCTTCTCTCTGTGTACAATATTTTAACAGGAAATGTCTCTCTATTATTATGTGTTTCTTCTATTAGGATCTCAGGGGGACTGGGCAGCTCTGAACTGGTGCAACTTATATTAAAGTGAAAATTGATTTTTATTTTTAAACATCTTCTTATAGCTGCTGTTGGTAGGAATGGTGTAAAATATGTTACTTTTTTTCTGCTGGGTTTGGAGAAAAGGTCATAATACCCATCGGTGCTCATCGGTAAGTGAAGTAATTTGAGACTATTGCGAAATCTCTGTGTTTTCCAATGCCTATTTCTAAAGCGCTGTTATTATCCCCCTCTTTCCCATTATGACGGACCAATCACAGATAATCTCCAATCCTCCGTGCTGATTGGTTGAGGGGCAGCCCATACTACGTACTCCGATTGGTTATGAGTCCGGCACTAATAAAGTGGGATTTGCTCAACTTTTACCCATCCAAAGAGAAGTGTGAGTAAGCTTAATGAACCAAATAATCAGTCTCTTAGCTCCTGCTAACTCTGTGTAGCTTATTTGAGTACAGTGTTTAATTAGCCCACGCCTGACGTCCATGCAATGTCTACCTGTGGACTTAAACTAACCATTATCCACCTTCAAAATAAAAGCCCTGGATGCTTCACAGGGAAAACTAAAATCCTCAGAGCCCTATATATATATAATAAATACAGTGTTTCCCCTATCATTACACTGGGGGGGGCAGGGCGCTTTTTCAAAATGAAAACGAGACTATGATGAGCTAAAGTGCATCACTGATAATACAAACTCAGATGAAAACTCAAGAAGGACCGTTGGATATTAACAATTCATATTTTCCCCCCGCTGTGCGTCTAATCTTAAGAAATTAAAGCTCCTGTGACAAGCTGAGTTATTGTTTGAGGGGCTCAGTGTTAGATTGGTCTCTACCTGCAGCAGGTGTGCTGTGTGAACCAGTCTCCTCTTCATTGAGGATTTTTACCCCCCCGGTGTGCGATAGTGACAAAAACACAACCGGGGAACGTCTGTTTAATATTTGCTGTTGCCATTTTTGCCGCTGACCGTAAAAAGCTCCCATCCAGAGCTTGATTTAATCCAGTTTGGTGATATCAGACACATTTAGTAAGTTTTGATCAACTCCTTGACATCAAAGATTGCCATGAACTGACTGTCACTGCAGGTGCATTCAGGAACCGTCGTAAAAGCACAATGCAGACCTGTACTTTGCGTTCATGGCATTTTTATTTGAATCAAGAGAATCAGATATAGTGGTCACATGAAGAATGTTCTCTTTTGACTTTTTTGCAGGGTAGATTATTTAACTTAAGATATTACAAAAGCAAAAGTGTTAAAAGAGTGAAATGTTGACGATTTTAATACTTGGTAAAACCCTGATACAGATATCTGATCGACTACATGAACAGACAGACAGACAGACAGACAGACAGACAGACAGACAGATAGACAGATAGACAGATAGATAGATAGATAGATAGATAGATAGATAGATAGAGCCGTTCTGATGTAAACTAGGGCTAAAGTTTTGATGACAGTTATTGTAAATTGTAAGTTGCACCTTAATGTATGTGGGAGATTGATTGCAAGAGACTGGACAAGATTCACAGATTGTCCTTCCATTGTCAGACGTTGTAACATTGTGTTGTGCTCCGGCTATATATATACTTGCCAGTTGATGGTTCATGAGATGCACCTTTGAGCTATTTCAGAAAACTGGATCATTGGTTAATCTAATGCTTCACATATTTCCCTTCATTAGAGAAAGTCAAGATTCACCTGGGAGCTATTTACCAATTCAGGACAGATTTAGAAAAAAGGCTGATGGAGATGTACAGAAATATGACTGACACATTCTGACAACATGTTCAACCATTTTGCATGTGAAGACTTATGTGATAAACTAATGCCTAAATGTTGTGGAGGGTGGGACTATTCAAAAGAGACCCATTATAATACAGTTTGATCAACATGACATAAGCACTTGATAATGTAGGAAACAGCAGATAATTGTACATAATCATTTGCATGTATGTACCAAAGCTTTTGCAACTTGTTCAAATAAGTGAGAAACCGTTTTTTTTATGTGCCCAAGTGACGCAATGATGTGAAGATTGAACAAGTAGTTTTGAGAATTTCAATGAGAAAAACTGCAAAATCTCTTCATGGGATTTTCAGAATTAAGAGTGAATGAAAGAAGTAGGTATGAACGGAGAGGAAATACTTTTAGACTCAATTGTGAGTTCATTGAAAAATTAAAACAATGGAGATGCATTCGTCTTAATTAGAGGCAATTCATTTTCTGTCAGTTATCTAACAAATGCTCTCCTTAATGTATTCTGTGGGTGTCTGTAAGCCACTCCTTGTATCCTGCTTTTGTAGTCACACTAGATGTGTTCTTGTTAAACTTCAAAGCCTGTCTGATCCTACATTTAACAGTTACTGTAAACAGAGAAGTGTATGATTTAGAGTGTTCACTGAGGCTAGGCTGTGTTGTTCCTATTTTCTACCCACACTCTCGAGAGTGCTGATTTAGGAGTTTTGAGGGGCTTCATTGCCATTTACATCAAGAAGAAGCATTCTTCCAGGGAATTACAGAGCTGTGAAATATACTCGGGGCACAACGAGAATAGCTGGTTTTCTGAAATGTCAAAACCTCTTTAGGGGGAGCAGGTTTGCCCCCCCTGGGTGCACCTGTGATGCTCCTGAAACTTTACTTTTGTATGCTGTAGTTCAAGCGTAGAAAACAAAGCCTTCAGCGCAAAGACTTTGTGTCAATTAAGACAAGTAGTGGCTTCTCTGCCTTCAGGGGAAAGTCACTTCAGACTGACACTTACCTACTGGTGACATCTCAGGGACGCTGGCTGTGTACGGTCCCTCCAGGAACTTTGGCTCATTGTCGTTGATGTCTTGAACCTTGATTACGAATTCTGACTCTGGTTCCAGGGGCCTGTTGGTGTCGAGGTCCACGGCTTGGGCGCGCAGGGTGTAGTAAGGCTTCTCCTCCCTGTCAAGACTCCTTAAGGCATGGATGTCCCCCGTCGTTTGGTCAATTGTGAAAATGGAGCCTGCCCCGTCCCCCGAGAGAGTGTACTTCACCGCACTGTCCCCGCTATCGAGGTCAGTGTGCAGCTGAAAGACAAAAGAGGGGAAAAAGACAGGTTGAGTGCAAACATTGGCACGGATAATGATTCATTGAAAGCACTGGGGAAGAGCTGTCAAAGAACACTATTTCACGAAAGACAGTCAGGGAAACTGACTGCACATCAAAGAGCAGATTCATGTCTCTGCAAAGATCTGCAAAACACTAAGTCATGAAAAAAATAAAATGATAGTAGTTTCGGAGCTTTCACAGATTAATGAGGCTAAATCTCTCATAAATAATGTATTATCTCTGTGCAATTACACCGCAGTGATAACTCTCCAACATCACAGACTTCTTTCTATTCAAGCATGACTCAGAAATCTTTTTCTGATGTGAAATGGATCTGAAAACTTCGAGGTAAATATTTGTTTTCCACAAGAACAGTTTTGAATGTTTTGCCCTGATAGCGGAGGTCCGTGACCGCAGTTGCAAAAGCATCCCCACTGGAAGCAGAGAACATCTTTGTTAATATAGAGCCAGAGCCACGGCGGCTCTCTTTGTACAAGACAAACACATTCTGGGCTAGTGGCAGGAAACTTATTGACATAGTTATATTTCCTCTTGGGAGACTAGTCATACAATCCAGAGCTTTTTAAATATTTAAGGGCCATAACCATACACGGATATGGATTTTGCTTTCTTATCAACGATATGGAATATCCGCCAATATGGAAGAAAAGACATTAAACCGCTGAAGCCGAGTCATACAGTTTATATATTTCCCTTGGCAGAAAAGTGTCCATAACTTGCCCGGAGCTTCTTCTAAATCTACATTTTATGATACGCCTTGGGCCATTTTCAAGCTTCTCTAAAACAGAATGGGCATGATAATTTGTGTGTTGCTTCTGAATGGGGAAGTTACGCTGTCAAACTGTAAAAAAACAGAAGGCAAGAGAATACGTTTAGCAACGATAACTGTCCTCTTATCACAGTCTGATTCATCAGCCTGGCATTCATTGGTATTGTGTCCAGATTGGGGCATTTTAAGATTCATGATTCATGTCCAAAGCAACTCTTAGTGCCAATGCAAGAAGCTGCATGCCATTTATTGATATTGTGTGTTTTTTGGGCATTTTTCGCCTTTATTGGATAGGACAGCTGAAGAGAGACAGGAAACATAGGGAGTAGAGCATAAGGGAGGACATGCAGGAAATGGTCGAGGCTGGAGTTGAACCTGTGACCTCTGCTACAAGGGCTATAGCCTCTGCATTTGGGGCTTGCACTTAGACCACTAGGCCAACGGCAGCCCATTGATATTGTGTTTAACTTGGGGGACTAATATCTGCTATATAAATAAACTCATCAGGGGTTTACACACTTTTTTAAAATGATGCACTCCCTTTGAAATCATTAAGCACCCCTTAACTGCACAATTAAAAAAAGCCTTGATGGGAGGAACATCAGTCCTGTGTCATCAGTTTCCAATTAGCCAAATTTCCCATTAAAACATCCATCCTGAAACTGGGAGTCATTTGTAGACTTTGTTTTTCCTAACTTATTTTTTGAAATATTTTAAAAGTTTTAAATTTGTTTTTTTTTTGTCTTTTCACTGCATTACTGTTATTTTTCAATAACAGATCAGTATACTGTGTTTTTTCCTGTCATGCAATATCACAAGTTGTTCTCACATTGAACAAATATCACCCAAATCCTAACAGCATTTATTGTGACACTTCATATTTCTTCTTCTTTTTTTTTAAGTTATATTTTTGGACATTTTTTGCCTTTAGTGGACAGGACAGCTGAAGACAGACAGGACTTGTGGGGAGTAGAGAGTGGGGGATGACATGCAGTAAAGGGGTTGAGGTTGGAATCAAATCTGCGACCTCTGCGACGTGGATTATAGCCTCTGTATACGCTCTTAGACTGCTAGGCCAACGGCGCCCGACACTTGACATTTGATATGGCATTCCCAACATGCAGGCATGCTGGTTGTACCTTAAGTCTTTAAAAGTAGTATGGGAGGTAGAACCATCAGTTATCAGGCCCCTCTCCTTTGGAATCATCTACCAGCCAGGGTCCAGGAGGCAGACACCCTCTCTATTTTCAAGAGTAGGCTTAAAACTTTCCTTTTTGACAAAGCTTATAGTTAGAGATGTCACAGGCTTGGACCAGCTCTTAGTTATGCTGCTATAGGCTTAGACTGCTGGGGGAACTGGCACACTGACACACTGGGATCCAATCTCACCCCCTCCCACACAACCCCCTCATCACTTGCTTTAACTCTTCCTGTCCCATTAAAGTTACTAACCATAGACCTTTCTGAAGTCCCTGAGCTCCCTTGTCTCGTAGGTTCCTCTGAGCTGCCATAGACGTCCTGCTGCTGTGGACGTTCCAGACTCCAGCTGATACTGGCGTGCTGGACTCTAGTGGCAACAGCTACTACTACTCGTCTCGAGTAAGACTGAGTCTTACCCTGTCTTGAAGTTGGGTCTATGTTCATCATTTGACATAGAGTACGGTCTAGACCTCCTATGTTTGTAAAAGCGTCTTGAGATTACATTTGTTGTGATTTGGCGCTATACAAATAAAGATTGATTGATTGATTGATTGATATAAAAGCATTAAAAATAGGAATATTATATCTGGCTTATTGACCTTGCATTTTTACTCAACATTTTTTGGTTAAATTATTCAAGAGATTATAAACTACTTATGTGTTTTAATCATCATTAAAAAAATAAACCTAAGCACCACTCTTGGCACTCTGATGGGGCATGCATTGGAGACCCATTAGTAACCTCATTGCAGAAACAATGCCCGATATGCAAGGCTGGAAATGCAGACATATAGATGGATGGATTTGAAGCTCATCTTTTATCCCTATGGGAAACCTGCCAACTCTAATCTAGAGTTAATGTTTACAGTTTTTTAAACCGTGACCTTGATATTTACCTCATTATCAAAATGTCACAGTTGCTGAACCATAACCATAGATCAACAACATTTTATGAACCACGGCCGTGATCTTCCCCTAACCTTAACCCGAGCATGGAACAGCTAATGACTAAACAAATCCACACTGTATTTTTTTGGCAAATGAGTCTCTATATATTTTGTTTGAATGCCATTGGAGAGTACTGGGCGATCTTTTGCACAAAGCCAATTTTCCAAGCCTTCATTGAGGTTGTAGCATTGGAAAGGGAATAAGAGCCGCAGTAACAAACTCTCTGTAGGGTACCGTTCAAAACAACTGAACACATGCAGACACAAGCACAAATACGCTGACCGTAATTGGTAATTCAGTGCAAATTGTTCAAGTTCATACAAATATAGCATGGCATTATACTTTTTACCCATGGTGCATTATTCAATGCAATTAAAACAGGAAATGTATTTTTGGATCACATAGCCCTGAGTGGGTAACAACACAGACCCATAATATTCTATTCAATGAACATAACAAATGAAATGCAAGAGTATACTAGAAACTGACTAAAAGTCATTATAACTGTCACTAGATAATAATTGGACAACCTAATACTAAAGAGGAAGTCGATACTAAAAGAGTGGGGTTACTATTTTACTTGTAGTCTGCCTTGGGCAACTTGCAAACCAGTGGTGTACACAAAGGGGGCAGGAGTGCCCTCTCTGATTAGATAAAACATAACAAATTGCCTTCTCTGGTGCCCTTCCATTGAAAAATGCATGAAAAAGTGCCCTCTGGATGCTCCTCAATTGTATAAAATGTGAAAAAGTGCCCTCTGGATGTCCCTCAAATGTATACAACTCAAAAAGTGCCCTCTGGATGCCCCTCAAATGTAAAAAAAACTTTTAAAAAGTGCCCTCTGGATTCCTCTTTGTTGGATTGAATGCACAAAAATAGCCTTTGGATGCCCCTCCAGTGAATTGAATGTAAAAAAGGGCCCTTCTGTTGCCCATGTAGTGTAATATATGTTCTATTAATTATGTCATGTAATCAATAATTTAGAAATATATCAAAACTAGACGGTTTTTCTTTTTCACATTTCAATTTCCACCACAATTGATCACAAAATGATTCACCCAGATACAGATTATTAAGCTTTAGATGCTCAAAATGTTCTCCTCCAGACCCCCCTCTTGTTACTGCTACCTTAATACATTTTAATTCACCTAAAACTAGGGGTGTGGATGGAGGTGCCCTTTTTTTTGTGTCTTTGCCCTTGCCCCTCAAACAGCCTGAATACGCCACTGTTGAAAACCATAGCAGTGCAGGGGTTAACATCTCCATTAAAAAAATAGACAAAACGAATGCTATAGAAACTTATGGTCCACATGGATTAGGGCCACTGGAAAAGAAAAAAAAATAGTTCCAATATATATTTTTTTATTATTATTATTACTTTTTTTCTCAGAATTCTGAGATTAAAGTCAGAATTCTGACTTTTTTTCTGAGAATTCTGATTGTTTTCTGACATTAATCTCAAAAATCTAATTTTAATTGGAGAATTCTGACTTTAATCTAAAAAAATCTGTCTTTTTTCTCAGAGTTCTGACTTTTTTTTCTTGCATTAATCTCGGAATTCTGTCTTTAATCTGAAAATACTGACTTCTTCCTCAAAAATCTGTCTTTAATCTGAGAATTCTAACTTTTTTCTCAGAATAATAACAATAAAAAAATATATATTGGACCTTAATTTATTTTTTTCAGTGGCCCTAATCCTCCTCTGTAGTCCACATAGTGTAGCTTCTATCAATACAAAAAATTAAAATAAATCCATAGACTTTCACTTTTCTGTCATGGCTCCTGTGCGAAGAGAGCACGTGAGGATATCTCGTTGTCTCCCTCTTAATATTGAGACCTTAATTAGCAGCCACGAGCCTACCTGCGTCGCAGATTATGGAGGTTCAACCACTATTTCCATGCGTTTAGGGGGGGGTTTGAAAACGAATATTTGCTCTCACTGCACCTCAAACACCCTCAAAGGAATAATAGAGCAGATTAATATACAGGTGTGTTCAGGCTGTCGCGTGTTTCAGCCCTACCACCTGTCCAATCAAGGACACGCGCTTCAGGTGTGTTAAACTGCGCAGCACGAGGAGGAGAGTGCCACACGCCCCACGTGTCAGCAAGAACACAAACGGATACAAATGTAGCCTGGATACAAATACAGAGCACTGAACGACATTTGAAGTACTCTGGAGTAACCCTGCTGCAGATTTCGCTCACTGTGAAGTCAAAGCCATTTCCTCAAGAAGAGTTTTTCTGGACACAAGAAGGGGTTGACGCAGTTGGAGCCTCAGTAGCCTTGGAAACTCGGCTAGCTTAAGGTCATGGTGTCAGGCTGCCCACAGGGACAGGTCACTCTCATTTGGGATGAATAACCTCACCTGTGGTGTGGCTACAAGCAAAGATACAAAGAACAAATGGCATTGCTCTCTGCCTGAACTTTTTAAAGGACTAAAGTTGACATCTCCAGGTGTGTCTGATGTCAGCCTTGGAAAACAGAGTCCTGAGGATTGTGGACAGAGATGGAGCTGACCCCAGCTACCTGACCTGAGGGGTGACTTCAAAAGGTAGGATATGACTCTTCTAGTCAGGTTTATTCAGGTGCTTTGGGGCAGCCTTGCCTTTTTCTGTTTTTGTTTTGTGCTGTTTGGTGAAAACTCAGTGTGCCATTCATGATTCAGCTGTTGAGCTGGTGGCTGTGTTAGTGATTGTGGATGTAGGGCTGGTTGTCAGTGGAATTGTATGTTCTGTATGTTCTTACAATCAATCGGTTATTGTTTGAGTACTCTGGTTTTCATTTTAAAGATAGTGTTCTTGAGCATGACTGTAATTTGAAGCTTACAGGCATGCGTTTGGAGGAGATGTTATATTTCATTTCATTCTCTTTCTTTTTTTTTAATCTTCTTCCATCTCATTCTTTTCTGACTGGTTCTCTCTGATCTGCTCTTTGGTTGCTGGCTGATGTGTCATTCTGGTTTCATTAGATGCTGTGCTACCACTTTCACTCTGTGGGCTTTGTGTGTGATTTGCAGTGATTCATGGTATTCTGTATTGCAGTGTATGTGAAGTGCTTCATATTGATTTTGTCCCCTTCTATTACACAACACAATACAATAATAACAGATCAAAATAGAAAACAATTCCAAAAAAAGACAAGAACCCCAAAAAATTAAAATCCCAATTAATCAAGAACTCAGAAAAAAGACATGGACCAAAGCAAAGTAGGACTCCAAAAAAGACTAGAAATCAAATAACACAATAAGAGTAGACCCCAATCAACAAAAACAAAAAATAAAATGCAAGAACCTAAGCAAAAAAGAAATATTTAACTGCAAATGAACCTCCCCAGAAAAACGCCAGAAATCAAAGACACAAATCAAAGAAACACGAGAACCTAAAACTACAATTGAACACCTAAAACACAAAACCCAGATGTCAAAAGAACCTTAAAGATACAAGAATCCAAAAAACAAAAGAACCCCAAAAAATCATTAAAACACAAGACCGCAAATAACTAAGGAACCTAAAACTGCAAATGATTCCACAAAAAAACAAAACAGAAAAACCCCAAAAAGACATGAACCAAAGTAACATAAAAACCTAAATATACAAATGAACCCCAAAAACATAAACCCAGACATCGAAAGAACCTTGAAAATACAAGAATCCAAAAACAAAAGAACTCCAAAAATCATGTAAGCCCCAAAAAACATAACTAAAAAAACCCAAGGAACCCAAATCTACCAAAGAACCACAAAAGACAAAATAACCCAAAACTAAAAATGAACCCCCAAAACACAGGAACACAAAAAAACACAAGAACCCCCAAAAGACATAACCCAAATAACTAAGGAACCTAAAACAACAAAGTACCCTCAAACTACAAAAAAACACAAGAACCCCTAAAAGACACAAACCAAAGTAACATGAGAACCTAAAACTACACATGAACTCCAAAAACACAAAACCCAGACATCAAAAGAACCTTAAAATAAAAGAACCTAAAACTACAAATGAACCCCAAAAAGACAAGACCAAAAATAACACAAGAACCTAAAACTACAAATGAAACTCAAAACCCAGATATGAAAAGAACCTTAAAAATACAAGAACCTAAAACCACAGATGATCCTCCCGAAAACACAAGAATCCTAGAAAGAGGAAAAAAAAATAACACAGGAACCTAAAACTACAAATTAACCCCCAAAACACAAGACTCCAAACACCAAAAAAAATCCAAACAATATAACATTTTTAAATAATGCATGAACCCATTCAATATCAGAACTCAACCAAAAACAAAACCTGATATGCTGCATAATCTGATCCTTCAAAAGAACATTCAGAATACAGAAATGTTCATTTTGAAATGAATACAGGTGCACTCCATGAAGACCGGACTGGATGGGAGATCAGGCACACCCTGGAGATGCCTGACTACAAATAGGTAGGACATCACTCTGTATTATTCTTTTCTTTGCTGCATGGCTTTTGTGCTGTTATGCTGGTTCTGGTTGCAGTGTGAAGTGGTAGCTGGCTGGAGGTGATGAAGGCACTGGGAGTGGCCAGTACAAAAAGATCTTGTTTAAAAGAGAGTGATGCATCAATAATGACCATATCCTGGATTGAAAAGTGCAAACATGGGAAGAAAGAAACGACTGTTCCTTGTTGGACTGTAGCTAGCACCCTGTGCACAGCTGATAGCTAAGTGGTTTGCTCCTGAGAGAACATTCATCTATCTCTGTTAATGCATAATATGTGCATGCATAGGCATAAGGAGAAAAATGACATTCTTTTTCTGCCTTATCTTATTATGCTCTCCTCTGTTCTGTTATGTTCTACTGTATGATGTGTCTTTCTATTCTGCTCTTTGGTTTTGGATTTGTTGGCCGCCGTGCTTCTCTATTCACTCTGTGTGCTTTTGTGTGCGCACGGCATTATGTTTGCTGGTCTCAGATCTTGTTTTGCAATGCATAAGAGTATGATATGATCTCTTGTTACCACACCAAGCATCTTTTGTTGCACGATGGGATCCTTCTAGGGATCATGGTTGCGAGCGTAAAAATACACACTGCATATTTAAAAAGGATATTTTGGTGCACAACAAGGGAGCTCGTGTTGGATGGTGGGATTGACACAGCATGGAGATTGCTGACTTCAAAAGGTTGGATTTCATTCTGTTATTATTTTCTCCGCTGCATGGATGCTGGGCCATTATAATCTTGCTGGTTGCAGTATCAATGAGTTTCCATGGTGCACATTAAAGCATGCATGTATATCATGTGGCTTTCTCTGTAGGAGTACTGGCAAAAAGGTTGTTTTCTGTGGATGACTCATTTTTAATATTAGCTGCAATATTTCATTGTGAAATTTTTTTTTTTTTTAATGATCACAAATCCAGGAGGTTAACGGTATTTATTTTCTCAGTACTGCTTTGCTTTGGGCTGCCATGACACTCACTATAGGTGCATTTCGACCAATAATTCCTACCCAGAACTACTTTTCCCGGAACTAAAAGGTTCCTATGCCCCCATTGTTGTCTGCGTTTCGACCGCGGTCTGAAGTCCCGGTTAGCTTGTGCAAATCAGGCCAGTGACGTATGGAGAGAAATAAAGTAGTTGCACTACATGTCCAGTAGAGGGCAGTAAATTGAAGACCAATGCCATTCTGACACCATAGAAGCAGACGGACAGGCAGGTATCATTATGAGCAACACAACAGTTAGCCTGTTAGCATGAAGAGACTCAGCTGGCGCTGTTTTAGATGGTGCTATATTTCATCACAGATGGATTCACTGAATCAACACGTGAGAGGAGATAAGCGCGAGTAGCAAAGACGTTTCAACACGGCTTTAAAATCCTTTTGAACTCAAAAAGCCGTGGCAGAGATCGGCCGGTGTTTTGGTTTAAACAGCAACCCTGTTAACTGCCGACATTCAGCCGGATGCATTCCTCATAAACGTCTTTAGACGATCATTAAATATCTGATGAGGATATTTTGAAACCTTAATAAAAACTAAACTAGTTTGCATTCCCAGGAACTCCCTCTGTGTTTCAACAGCTGTGTAAACTCCACAAACACTGACACGTTCAGCTGAAGGTCTCCGGTTTACAGGGTCACTTTTAAAACCGTAACACCGGGAGAGACTCATTCACGGTGGGCTGAGAGAAGACTACTGTTACAAGCTGCTAAATCAAGGGAATCACAGATGTGTGTGATGTTATTGTGGACGGCGGGCGGAATAAAAACACAGCAGTTAACCTACCAATCAGACACGTTCAGTATTGCAGGCCCTGCCCCCCGAAAGCCCTGGGACTTTTGAAAAGTACTACCCCCCCAAGCAGGGTCTTTTCAGAGGGAGATTAACTACCCCTGAACTAAGTTTAGACCCTAGCCCCTGTGGAAAAGCATGTAGTTCCGGGGTAAAATTCCTGCGGTTGAAAAACACCTTATCTTGGTTGCTGTGCTGCTCACCTTCTTGTGTTTGTGTGTCCTGCTTTTGTGTAACTACCGCAGTGATTTCAGCTGTGGTTGATTTTTCATTTGTCAGGTTTTGCTGGAAAACGGTTATTGATTAAACAGTCTCCTGTAGTATAAACTGGGCAGAGAGCCCCTTTCTTAATTAAAGTACCCCCTTCAGAAAATTGTGAGGTACTTATTTGAGGAGAAATGATCATAGTTATCAATCATTCTGCGGCTGTGTGGAAAGGCATGTCGGGCCTGTCTGTAGGTGAAGCAGAAGAAAACATTCTCCTGCCCCAAACTGTTCGGTTTTCAGCTTTATAATCTTTAAACCCTCCAACAACAAACAATAGAGACGCATGGGTTCTTAGGAGTCTTATCTGAAACATTTATGAACTGTTACTTATAGATAGAGCTGGGCGATACGGAAAAAAGATGTCATCACAATATCATTTTTCATATCAGTCAGTATCGATAATTATCACAATAACAATATCATCATTATTTCATGTAACTTTAAAGGTAGATTGGAGTGAAAGTTGAGGATGGTTTGTTAGCTTGTATCTGGATTTAGTTTTCTGATAAGCTTCTTGAATCTATCATTTTTGTCGGTGCTAACCAGAAGCAGGTCTTTTGTGTAAAGTAAGATTTTTGTGAAGTTTTAGTTTGCAGATTCTTTCTTCTCAGACAATTTCCATAATTTGATTTAAATTTACAACAAAGATATATCAAACTGTATACTGTGTATCAGTTTATAGAGTATTGTTTTGAGCTGTGCACTCCCCTCTAAGATTACTAGGGGTTATGGGCGGAGTGATAGTTTCCCACATTACAGTGAATGCATCGCTGTTGTACTACGGTAGCGGTAGACATCAAACGTGTCTGAAAAGCAGCAGAAGTTGTCTCTGTGCTCTTCCTTTACCCACATCCTGAAAGTAGATTTAATGAAGTGTATTAAGTTAATAGTTAACACAGAGTCGACACACTGTCAGACTAACGACTCTGCTTTGAGCTGGAAGGTTTTGCGTTTTCTCTTCCCTGGTCCCTGTCGCTCGTTTCAGCTGTGTTTACATTCCGCTCCAAACATCTTTAAGCCCCGCCTACCTCTCCCCCTGCAACGTGATTGGCAGTTCAATGCTGTCTTCTTCTTGTATTTAATATTGGTAGTCAACTAGTATTCAGGCACTTCAGCGCCCCTCCCTTTCTAGTGGTTCGGGGTATTATTACAGGTTTGAATATATTACATTTTTATGTAATATTAGATTTTTTATGTTAAGAAAAATTATATCACAATAATTAATGTTAAATAATTATCGCCCAGCCCTACCCCAAACCATTCGAGTTTCAGCTTTATAATCTGTAAACCCTCTAACGACAAACAATAGAAACACATGGGTTCTTAAGAGTCTTATCTGAAACATGTATGAACCATTACTTGTAGCTAGAGCTGGGCGATATGGAAAAAGATGTTATCACAATAACATTTTTCTTCTCAGTCTATTAATAATACATAACTGTAGGTTCAATCTTTCCTGTAACAACCAACAATCACAACACATGGGTTCGTAAAAGTCTTATCTGAAACATATATGAACTATTACTTTTACATAGAGGTGGGCGATATAGAAAAAATACGTTATCAAAATAACATTTTTCATCTTAGTCTATCGATAATGCATAACTACGTGAATCTTCCCTCTAACAACAAACAATAGCAACACGTGGTTTTTAAGAGTCTTATCTGAAACATTTTATGGACTTACTTGTAGATAGAGCTGGGCGATAGAGAGAAATATGTTATCACAATAACATTTTTCATCTTAGTCGATATTGATAATACCTTTTACGTGAAATCTTCCCTCTACAGGACTCATACAGAATGCTGCTGCTCGAGTCCTAACAAGGACCAAAAAAGTAGACCACATTACTCCAGTTCTTAGATCTCTACACTGGCTTCCTGTCTGTCAGAGAATAGACTTTAAAATCCTGCTGATGGTTTATAAAGCACTGAATGGTTCAGGCCCAAAATACATTGCTGATCTGCTGCTACTGTATGAACCACCTCGACCTCTGAGGTCATCAGGTACTGGTCTGCTTGGAGTCCCAAGAGTCAGAACGAAACATGGTGAAGCAGCGTTTAGTCATTATGCACCATATATCTGGAACACACTCCCTGAAAGCTGTAGGTCTGCTCCAACTCTCACCTCTTTTAAATCAAAGACTAAGACTTTTTTATTTGCCACTGCCTTCCTATCTTAGATTATTTTAACCCACTTTAAATTAAAATTTTAATGTAATTTTTAATATATTTCTAATTTTCCTTTTCTTTTCTGTTTTATCATATTTGTCATTTTAATTATGTTCTTTTATGCCTGTCTGAATGTCTCCAATGCTTTTAATGTAAAGCACATTGAGTTGCCTTCGTGTATGAAATGTGCTATACAAATAAAGCTGCCTTGCCTTGCCTTGCCTCTAACAACAAACAATAGCAACACATGGTTCTTAAGAGTCTTATCTGAAGCATTTATGAACTATTGCTCGTACATATACTATGGCAAGTATTGTTCTTGAAACCATTGATTTTAAAAAAAGCAATTACCAAAGAGTTGCATACCAACAAGCAGAACTATCTTGTTTTTTGACCTTTCTGCTGTCAGCGCTGTGCTTTAAGTTAGAGTGTTGTTTGCCCTCAGGTGCTCCCCCCAAAAAGTCGTTCTTCCAAGTTTGCCATTCTTATGCAGAAGCATGTTTTTTAGGATAGAAATGACATTATATTTCTATTTCTCTTCCATCCTTTCTTTTTCCACACCATGCTATATTTGATTCTTTTTTTCTCTCTGTTATGCTCTTTGGTTGCCGGCTGCTGTGACATCCTGGTTTCGTAGGCTGCCGTGCCGCCGCTTCACTCTCTCTGGGCCTTTTGTGTTTGGACTAAATTATGTTTGATGGTCTCAAATCTTGTTACGCAATGTATGAGTGAATGACATGCTGCCTCTTTTTTTACACAAAACATCCTTTGTAGCTGGATTTGATCCTCTAAGAGATCATGTTTTTGAAAGCACAAACATGCCATGTATGGAAACACATGAATGTGTTTTTTTATGAATAATACACACTTCACCCATCCACCATGAAGACAAAATGACACACAATCTCAAAAGGGAGACAACACAGACAAACAAATCAGAACAAAAGAAAGAGACGAGGGAAGAAATAAAATATCACATTACAGCACTCTCTCTGACGAGCTTAACCTCAGTGTTTTTATATACTGCCACTGAAACAGAATATTTTAAACAGAGTACATCAAACATACAGATACCTCACTACAACTCCAACTTTACTCTACTTGAAGTAAATCTTGTTTCTCTTTCATCAACAGTCATTTATTTTCATACATTTTCATTATACTGCCTTGATGAAACTGCTGTCCATCCCTCTAACCATAAATGTATGAAAAGTACAATAAAGTGCATTTATTCCAAAAAGAAACCGGCTCATTTACATCGATTTTGTGAACTAAGTGCTTGTATGAGACCCCCTCCCTAACCCCCTGCCATATTCCTTTTCAATTTGGGTTACTCTATTCCATTAAATCACTATTTGGGCTGGGTTAGAAAAATAAAGAATCTGATTCATATCGATTTTTATTTCAACGATTAGATTCAAGTAGATTTGATGTATGAAATCCTGAGATCAGTCAGAGGGTTTGGTTCCTCAAAACAACCATGGCAGGATGTGGAGCTACTCTACTTGAGGCCCTGATAAACCTTAACATTGACGTCAATTTCAAGTATTTTCTGTGATCGTACTTTGGAAGTGTTAACGATCAATTATCAATTAATCATGAAAAAATAAAGGGAAACTTTTTCCACATCAAAAATGCCAAATGTGTTTTTTCCCCTGAATCAAATTTTCCTTCACGACACAATGAATATTACAGGTGAGAAAAATGTCTATAGCAATATATCATGATACTTTGACCTTCAATATGATATTGATATTTTAACTCTTAATATCGATATACACATTTTAGTTGAGTTGGAACTGAAATACAACTTCAGTATTTCAAAAACTAAAGTGGAAAAGTTGTTTTCAATCAAATAGTTTTGACTTAAAGGCCCTGTGAGGAGTTTTGAACTGGCTGAGAACCAGTCTGAAAATGATACCAATGGCTCTTTATGACCTTCAATAGCAAACGAGACCATCAGCAGCAACACTGACACCTTCTCTGTTGTCATTTTTAATGCCTGAAACCGCCCTGAGGGGGTAGGTGTCAGACCAGATGATGGACATCTCGCTTCAGAAACAGCCTTTATTTTAATGTTTCATTAAAAAATAATCACATTGCCTGATAAAGTTGACTGTTAAAAGACAACAGGACGAGGTTTTTGTTGAAAACACTACTTTTGCATGTATAGGACAAGAGATAAGAGGTATCACTTTGTCCACAAGGGGGCGGCAGAATCGATACAAAACAAAAGTTCCTCACAGCAGCTTTAATTTGTCCTTTCAATTTTGAGTAATATTTTGATTTGCATATACACTATCCCTATTTTTTCTTAGTTTACTGAGTAGAATATCGCAATACATCACAATATTGTGAAATCGTGATATTTCGTGATACCATCATATTGTGAACCAAGTATCATGATCCGTATCGTATCGTGAGGTTCTTGGCAATACTCACCCCTAATGTACCTGACAGTATTGAACAGCTCCAGATCATAGTGAGGCGTACAAAATGTTAAAAACGCAGAATACCGGGAGCCATATTGGAAATGCTCAACCTAATGTCTGTCGAGTAAAGGTAAAGAGGTGGGCCTTTAGCCTTTCAGCTAACAGCTACAGGGTGCCCACCTGTCAATAAAGTCAGGCATGCCCTTATTTGGGCAAAACTCATAACTTTAAAATCTTCAAAAATAGAGTTCTAAAAAAATTCATCCCCGTACAGTGTGTGCCGATTAGAGAAATTCGCTACTCAGACATAAACTGTTTTTTGAACCAGGCTGTAAACATGTTTCTTTCTGCTGTAAAGATCGTCTTCTTTGAATGGGTGTGTATGTGGTGTCCGGTGTTTCTGCATCTAGCCTCAAGTGGACGCTCAATGAACTGCAGTTTTGAGCACTTCCCCATAGGCTTCATATTTTAAGACGGGAGGTTGCCACATGGTCAGGATATACATCTGTGTAGTGTTGTTGATAAATTGCCTTCTAAATCCTCCATTGATATACTCAATCCATGCTACGTGTTACTGACACCCAAACAATTGTATACAGAGATGGAAGACAGCCTTTAGACTACAAAGCCCAAGGTTGGCTCTGACTGTTTATTTAGCATCAGTGTAAAATGATCAGTTCATCCTTTTGTGCCTTCACTCAATGGATACAATTTGCAATTAAACCGTAGATATACTGTGTATGCTTTACTAGTAAATGAATGAGGTCTAATATCATCAACATCTGGCATGTGCATAGCAAAAGTCCTGCACAGTATTTAATATTATATGTTTTGAGGAAGACATGACGTACTGTCAAAGCAGCCTAGTCAAATAAGAGTTTGCAGTTTTTCAGGAAAGGTTTGCTTTTAAATAGTTTGAAAATTAGACAAGTGTGTTCATCATCATGGGAAATAAAAAGTATGTATATGAAAGAGAGAAAAATAATAACCTAGCACTGTGGATACCAATCACATTCATGTAAAATATATTAACAACATACAAACTGATGGATTCAAAAGACTGCTCACCCTTAATGCATCTGATGACCAGTGCTTTGAACCAAATGTTTCCACAGTCCCAAAACGCTTGCATCCATTCCAAGTTCCAAACAATCCCCAGACACATACACAACACATTTGTATATCTCATCTCTTATTCACTCTTTCCCTGCCTTCTATGAAAATGTATACTGATGCAAACTGACAAAGCCACATACCATATTGGCAGATTTGACACACCTCTGAGATACCTGACTTCAAAAGGAAGGATTTCATTCAATCCTATTCTTCTTATGTGCTGCATGGCCGCCGAGCGGTTAGTGCTGGACGACGTGCCGATGAATTGCCATGAAGCATGTTAAAGCATGTGTGTGTTTGATGGTTTCTCCTCTCCTGGTGTAGAGGTGTTGGAGTAAAGGCTTCCTTTTTGTGAATAAATCATCTTGTGTCTCTCGTTAGGGACATTTATTTGTAACAAATTGGAGGAATACGTTTGGCTATAATACATCATTGTGAGACATTTTCAATGATTATTAATTATCTCAGAGCCAGAGGGGTTCTATTTATTTAGCTATTTTCAGTGCTGCTTTAGTGTGAGCCATGCAGCTATCTTTGTTGCTGTTACTCTTGTTTTCCCTTTACTTTAGAAGCTTTTGTTTTCTTTCTACTTTGGTTGAATCATTTTGTGTGTTTATCTAATTTACTGTAAAATAGTTATTGATTCCAAAGTCTCCTGTAATATAAACTGTGCAGAGATCACATTTTTTTTAAGGGATGTCCCAATCCCGTTCTCAACTATCAGTTTGGAGCCAATCTGGCCATTTTTTCTTAACAGTGTATACATAATGAGAAAATACTAAATGGGACATTGATGTAGAACTCAAGCCATGATTTAAATGTTATCATAGAACTCACTTGAGCACAGCCAGACACATTACAGAAAAATATCTGCTCTACGCACCCTACGGTAACTCTCAAGGGTCATGTGGTTCAAAAAGGCGAACACATAAACCCAACACAGGATGGTCTGTTACATTAGCATTATCGTTAGCATTGGCCCCCTATGAAAAGCATTAAATGCTGTAGCTTCTTTGGGGTCACCCCTTTCCACACATCCAACCATTTTGAACAAACAAACCCCCCCCCCAAAAAAAACCCAACTAAACTAGCATTAGCAACCTCATGGCTAGCAGCAGTTGCCGTTTCCTACACCGGCATGCCACTCCGTAGCTAGCGGCATGCAACCAGGCGTGTGTCCATCCCACTGTCACTCCAAATATTACGTTCTTCGTCTTGTAGACGGATGCCGCCATCGTGAATCACGCATTGTCTCGTGAGAGTTGCGTTCAGAGCAGCCTCGGATTTAAGCGTGCTGTAATGCGTGCATACTAGTTTCTTGGGTCTCACACAGCAGAGCCTGGGAAACAAATTAAGGGTTTTACAACAATGCTAGCTGGGTTAAATCATATTGAATAAACAGAAGTTTTTTTTTTTGTTATTTTTAAGGAAAATAAAAAGTGTGCAGCTCAACTCCTTTGATTTCTCATGTGCAAATATGATACTACTAACACTAGTACTACTACTACTACTAATAATAATATTACTACATTTTATTTGGAGGCGCCTTTCAAGTCACCCAAGGTCACCTTACAGAGAGTAAGAGCAGTCATCATTAAAACAGAAGATCAACATAAAAACAAGTGAAGTGCAGACTGTCCAGTTAGAGGGAATATGCCAATTTGAACAGGTGAGTTTTCAGTTGGGATTTGAATGATGTGATGGAGTCTGACTGTCTTATGTGTGGGGGGGGAGGGAGTTCCAGAGAGATCACAAGTATCAGATCGGTACTTGATATCTGCAAATATTCAATATTAAAAAATTGGATCGGGGCCAAAAAAGCTGATCAGGACATCCCTAGTTTTAATGAAAACACTCGTATCAGGAAGAGGTGAAGTAATCTGAGCAGTTCTGATCATAGTTATTACTCATTCTGAGACTGAATGAACCAGCATGTCTGGTTTGTCTTCAGATGAAGCTGCAGACCAACCACTGCATTTCCAGTTTGTGTATTTCTTAAACTACCTCACAAAACATGAGGTAAAGGTTTTAGTTTATAAAGGGATTTAATCTGAAACATTTATGAACTTTAACTTGTAAAATGTTGATGTACTATAGTGATGATTGCTTTTGTAGGCATGGATAAAACAAACAAAATGCAATCACCCAAGAGCTGCATTTCAGTTGAGCCAAATCTATTTCTTGTGGGTCTTCTGGCTGTCAGCCGTGTGCGGCTTGTGCTCGAGTGTTGTTGCCCTCGGGTGCTCCCCAGAAACTTATGCTTCCAGGTTTGCTAGTCTTTAATAAAACTCTGTGCATTGCAGCAGCCTGTGTTTTGAAAGGAGATTCTACAACAAGAGGAGCTTTTTTTGTATAACTGTTTCCTTATTATCTATCTTGTTTGCAGTTGTTGATCTCTTTCAATTCAAACAATCTAAATCATCACTTGTAACAGATGCTCTCTGTCTTGTGGTACAGCGGAGTGGCAGATGAACTACTGCAATAATGGCATCATACTAGGGGAAAAAAAAAAAAAAAAGCACTGCTGACATAAAACCTACAGCGGTGCACACAGCAATAAAAATAACAACCACCTTGCAATTGAGTCTTGTAGAGCTGACTCGGCATCTTTCTGACACGCTGAAAAATTAAGCATGGTAAGCTTCATGGCTGTTTCTGTCGCAGGGCTTCTGTTGCAAATTTTATAACTGTTTGCTTTGTTATGATAGTTTACACCATATGTCAATGAATCACAATGTGTCAGTGTGTTCGTGATACATTGGGATTTGAAATAACTCAGGGGATCTCATAAGCAGTGTGCACTGATAACAGATCCCCTGTTTATTTGGACCCATGTGCATTGGGTCCAGTTTAGGGATGCTAATTTTAAGCATTCTCCATGATTGATCATTGGAAATGTTAATCACTTATTGATTTGATCATTAAAAAAAAAAAAGACGTGGTTGTTTTTCATGTCAAAAATAATGCCAATTTGGGGCGCTGGTGGCCTAGTGGTTTAAGTGCCCCACATTCAGAGGCTATAGTCCTCATTACAGAGGTAGCCGGTTCGATTCCCGGCTGTGACCATTTGCTGCATGTCTTCCCCCACTCTCCACTCCCCCTGTTTCCTGTCTCTCTTCAGCTGTCCTATCATAAAGGCAAAAATGCCCAAAACATAACTTAAAAAATAATAATAATAATGCCAAATGCGTTTTTTCCCTTACATCAAATTTCCCCTTATCAACACAATGTATATAACTGACAGTATTAAATAGCTATGGGTCATATTGAGGCATATAAAATGTTAAACACATTCAATATCAACTTGTGGAGCAGGCTTATAAAAATAACCTCTGTGGACAAACAGTCATATAAAGTGAAGGCTCAGATTATAACATGTGGATTTGCTGCAACAAGGGAACTGAACAGAAACATATAACAGACTCAGAGTCCAGTTTTCTGTCTACTTGTTCTTTTTGAGAAAAATAAGCATGTGAAGAGGGTCAGGTGTCAGCTGGAAGCGCAACCAGGACATAATCAGACCAGCCACAGAGAGAAAAAAGCGCACATGGAGACCTGACGCCCAGCTGCAGCCCCCAGGTGAGCGTCTCCGCTGGGCGCAACACCTTTAGTCAGCTGATTCACATCTGAATATGAGACCACATGATGTTTGTTCCACGTGATGCAGAATGGAAACAGAAAACGTGTTTGAGTGAGTTCTGAACAATCAATTTATCAATACTCGTTTAATTGTTAACATCCATAGGACTATCTCAACACTGTGTTGTTCGTCCATTAGTGCAAGGAACAACATATTTGTCTGTTCATAAAAGCAGTTGTGATAAATATGATGGGGCGCTGGTGGCTATGGGCTATGGTCCTCATCGCAGAGGTCACTGGCTTCGACTCCCAGCCGGTCGACCATTTACTGCATGTCTTCCCCCACACTCTACTCCCCACATTTCCTGTCTCTCTTCAGCTGTCCTATCAATTAAAGGCATAAAAAGACCCCAAAAAACCCCAAACATTACAGCCTGGTTAAAAAAAAAACGGCTTTGGCTAGGAGGCTCAAACCTCGCCTTTTTACCTAGCACTAAGTCAGGTTGAGTTCAGCATTTCCAATATGGCTCCCGCCGACGATTGGCCTCAAAACAGCGTTCAGAAAAAGATGGGTGACATCACGGATACTACGTCCATTATTTATACAGTCTATGGTCATTCCCCCACTCTCTTTCCCTGTTTCCAACTCTATCCACTGTCCTCCCCTCTCTAATAAAGGTGCAAATGCCTGAAAACATATCTTCAAAAAAATGATATTAATAAAGACACCATTTTCATGTTTTTGATACAAATGTAAACACACCGTCATAGCTTTAAATACAGCTTCTGTTTTAAGCACTAGCTGCGTAGAACTTCAATCAATGTATGAAGTAAGTGGAACAAACACCCTGAAAGTGATGATCCATCTCACTTGAACTCGTCACAAATACTCACAGCGGCCTGATCTTTTGTTGACTGTGAGCAACAGGATGATGCATCCTACAGTCCTTCATGCACTGAATCATCATGAGTCATGCCTTACTTAAGAATCTCTGCTTTTGTACTTCTGTATGTGCTAAATGCCTCAAGCGTGTCACTTGGTACTATGTCAGTGTAACAGCAATTCCTACACTGACACCTCTACAGGCTGGTCAGTGGGATTATAAACAGTGGACTGGATCAGGCATTAGTGTCTCTGTAATGTGGGTAAGTCCTTAATTTATAAGAGATGTATTTGTATGTAGGATTAAAAGGGTGTTTACATTTACTCAACCACTGACCGGAGAAGAAAAAGGAACATGTAGCGTATTTTTCACATTTGCAGTTCATTCAATACCAGCAGCCCCCCAGAGACACACCTTCACATCGATTCAGAACCACACAATTAAAGATGAAGAAGAAATGCTAATGCAAATATCAGAAGAATAGGAACGCTGCCTCTTTAATTATAAGTGAAAATTGACTGATATTAATTAAAAATTCCATTACTTTAACAATGGTAATCAATTATATAAAGGGATTCAATAATAGGGCAGCTTATGGACTACAAAACAACCATCAGGGCTCAATAGACAAGAGGTAGAATCCCAGGCGCAACCTGTGTAACAGAAAAGAAGTGATTCTACTAATGAGATGAAAAAGTGTCCTCTCCTTTTATCATAACAGTTGTTCTCATTTACAGCACACAAACCAATAAAGCTGATTTAATGCATGCAGGATTCAAACAAAGACAGTACTGGTTATGTAAATCCAAACATGCATTTAGTTAACATGAAGCATGTGCAGAATAGCTAAGTGGGGGTGGTGGGCTCAAGGAGACAGCATGATAATATGCACCCATATTATGGTGAAGAATGTCCTCGCACTCCATTTTTCATTATAGGCATAATTAGCAAGATGCTGTGCTTGGGGAAGCAATCGACGTCGCGGCTATAAAAGGAACCAGGTAGTGTGAGGAACTGAAATAAGACCTGTGCTACAATCCAAACTCGCACCATCTGTTTGAGGAAGCCACGTTTGCATTTAGAGGTTCTCTTTTTCTCTCCCCCCCCCGATGATTGCTTCGTGTTCGCAACTTTTCCAAGATGCCAGGGAGACTGTTCAACATTTCATATTTTTGAATATTAAGCTGGTAGCCGATGCTTTTTGGTCAAACGGCTCAGAGTCTTTCTTAACCGCATTAATAGCTTTTTATGGACAGGCATTAGCTGAACAGGGTCCAAAGCTGTTGACCTACAATTTCCACAACGTTCTCTCTAACCATTAGGCCATCTTGCCCTGTCTGGAACAGTTGAGGTGATGCAGATGGCCAGCCGGTGCATCAGCAGTGTTGTCAAAACAAATCTCTGCGGGACCATTACTCATCGCCTATCAGTTCAAAATGCTGCTCAACGACTGCAAAATGTGGAAAATCTATCCTGCCAGTGGACTGGTCACATACGTAGGATAGGAGGTTGTGCTTTTACAGGGAATTCTTCAGCTCTCCTGTTAATGTCACGATATGCAGCACACATGGTCCCTCATAGGCCATGAAGTAAACCCCTGCATATTGATTAATTTGAGTGATTTCAGAGGAGAATGTAACCAACCTCTGTAGAAAATGCAGTAATTGGATTTCTGCTATACCAGGATTATGTGGAGCTCCTCTCAGGAATGCATATGGATGCAGCAACTTGTTCCTTGTATGGCCCAGCAACCAAACCAACAAGCACAAACATTTACAAGTCAATAAACAATCTGAAAGGGGTCACTTGTTCTACCTGTCTTTGAATACAATGAATTAAACATGCAGATAATGTAAGTCGAAGTCTGACTGAGAATTAATATCATTCATTCTGGCTGCCACGGCACACTTATCTGCACTGTGGTAGTCAGTGAGCTGCTGTGATACACTGTTCAAGCACACCTATAATTCTCTGGAAGAATACTTGCCTGAATCTAGAGCCGGGCGATATTAAATTTAAAGGCCGGTTTTTGCTCCTGAGTGAAAGTTGAAGACAGTTTCTTTGCTTGTATCTGGATTTAGCTTTCTGGTAAGCTTCTTGAATCCATCATTTTTGGCAGTGCTAACAGGAAGCAGGTATTTTTGTGTCAAATGAGATTTTTGTGAAGTTTGAGTTTGTAGATTCTTATTTTTCTCAGGTTGAGGTTATTTGAATATTTTCAATTTACAACAAAGATATATTACAGGCAGAGTGATGTCGTTTCCCACATTGCCAGTGAATGCATCACGGTTAATCAGTGTTCAGTTGTCCTACGGTCACGGTGGACTTTAAATGCGTCTGAAATACCCTCATCCTGAGTATATTTAGTGAAGTGTGCTAAGCTAATAGTTAACGCAGAGTCGACACAGTGTCAGACTAACCACTCTGCTTTGAGCTGGTAGGTTTTGACTTTTCTTCCGTGTCGCTCATTTCAGCTGTGTTTACATTCTGCTCCAAACGTCTTTAAGCCCCGCCTACCTCCCACCTTGCAACATGATTGGCTGTTCAATGCCGTCTTCTTCTTCTGTCCTATGTTTGGTGGCAACTAGCATCTATTGCACATTAGCGCGCCCTCCCATTATAGTGGTTGTGGGGTGTAATTACAGGTTTGTTTATATGGAGCGCCGCCTGCAAGCTAGTTCAGGCAGACAACTCGAGCTGCGCTCAGTCATACTGACACACGTCATCATCCTCCCTATCAGCTGATCTCAACATCCTCATTTGGCGGTCTATTTAAGCTGCATGTCTCCCCGTCCCTGTCTCTGCCTCTGCTTTGCAAGTGCTCCTGCCGTCCTGCTCAGTGCTGTGTGCAAACTTTGTACCCAACTCCTCCCCGGCATCCACCTGCGGGCTCCGAGGGGAGTTAGTCCTATCTCATTGCTCCTAAATGTATGCATTTAAATAATATATGCTGAGTAATGAGGTTCGGAGCCCATACGCCAAACACAATACTGGATGCTGCAATAAACTATCTTAAGTAAACGTGAGTTGTCGTACTGAAATACCATTTTTATCGAACATATGCTCTTTTATATTGAGAAAAGAAATATCACGATATTCACCATTAGAGATTTACCACCAAGCGGCAATCCTCTGGTCTTAAAATATGAGTCCAATGTGGAAGTGCCAAAAACCAAAGTTCATCAAGGATCCACTTGAGGCTGGCTCCAGAAGTACCGTAAACCACATACACACCAATTTAAAAAAAGGCGATCTTCCAGCCTATGATTATCGCCCAGCCCTACCTGAAGCCTTTTAGCCACGTTTTCAAAAACGTGTTATCAATACAAAATCATACAGAAGAACATACAATTATAAACTGAAGGTGTCTGCTACATGCAGCAGCACAAAGTCACAGGAGGCAGACTTTACCTCCTAGAGAGGAAGGAGAGTCTACTCAGACCATGAAGAGGCTGTTGACTGACAAGAGGTCTGCAAACCTAACATGAAGGTTAGAAGGGTTTGACAGATATGAAGACTCATTCACAACTTTCTTCTCTTATGAAATGTCTGGTAAGACTTTTATATTCACAAGATTATTTGCTTTGGATTTTAACATTTATCGACCAAATACCTTTTATACTCTCTGCTTTATGTCTGGAGCTTGAACTAAATACAGACAGTAGACTCCGCTCAGAGCATTCATGTCTTTGAAAGCTGTTCAGTGCTGCAGCTATTCAAAGAACCTGGACTCATTTACTGACACGGCCTCTGTATTGTTGGGCGACAAAGCAAGCACTCCAGTGTTTGCTTTGACCCTAATTCCCAACAGCAGACACTTTGAATGATACTTAGGTAGACAGACTCTTTAACTGTTTAAAGATGGCAGGGTGAGATTTTAGTCAAGAAATACTGATTATGCATGTACAGGACAAAATCAGCATACATTGAAACAATTTGGTTTCTTCAAATTTAACTCTGGGGCTAAAATCTGCCTTTAAATTTAAATGAAATAATGATTTGACATCTATCGTGTTAGTTAGTTATTGGTATCGACTGATGTGAAACATTTTATCATAACATCTTTTTCAATATCGCCCAGCTCTACTTTAAATAAGCTAACACCCTCTTTTTAATAACACCTGCTAGCATGCACATGTCCCGTCCTGCAGGTTAGCAGGTTAATAGATTCATATTTGCAGTATTCATTATATGCATGTCTCTTACTGGTGCCATGAGACAATTATTGTAGATGTATTATCCTACAAGAATAAATTGATCCATCTGATCCATATAACATGGATTAAGCTTTAAGCAAGACTAGGGAATGTAGAATATATACCTCCCATCAGACTGCATGCTACATGCTGTTAATTACTCTTTATGGACTGGGGCTTTCCATGCAACCCTGGCTTTTGTCTTGTCTCTATGCTTCAGTTCAGAATGTACCCAGAATGTACCCTTCAATCTAACACCCATTCCACCTCCCTCCTACTAGACCCAGTAGTGTGATGACAGTGGCAGTAGGTGCATGGCTCCAAGCCTGTGCGTTGTCAAACCAGTGCCATGTCAAACAGCATCACAACTTCTACAGCTGGTTGCTTTGTGTGTTTTTGCTGGTAGTGGAACTGGTGAGGTGCTGGTGGAAAAAAAAACAAAAAAACACACACACTGTCAAACGCTGCAAGCTTATTATAGCTGATCGATATTGGCTTGCGAACCATTTCTTTGCAGCTGACAGCTCAGGGCTCGCTATCTGGGTTGTGTCATGCCTCAGTCAGGTAATACGGATGGAGGTAAGAAATGCACACATACCCACAGGAGACTATATATACGGGTAGATATGCAGCAACAGTGAATGTGAATGTGTGTGTTTGTGTGAGTTAGAATGAAAGAGAGGGAGAGGACGAGATGAGGAGATGGCAGTAGGAAAGGACAAAATGTATATATTTTAAAATCCTTCTTCTGACCTACAAAGCTCTAATAGTCAGGCACCATCACATCTTAAAGAGCTCATAGTGCCCGATACCTCTCTAGAACACTACGCTCCCAACATGCAGGCCTGCTGGTCGTACCTAAAGTCCCTAAAAGTAGTATGGGAGGTAGTACCGTCAGTTATCAGGCACCTCTCCTTTGGACTCATCTACCAGTCAGGGTCCAGGAGGCAGACACCCTCTCTACTTTTAAGAGTAGACTTCAAACTTTCCTTTTTGATAAAGCTTATAGTTAGAGCTGGTTCAGGTTTGGACCAGCTCTTAGTTATGCTGCTATAGGCTTAGACTGACCAATGGGATCCTATCTCCCCCCTCTCCCCCCATCACTTACTTTAATTCTACCTGTCCCATTGAAAGTTACTAACCATAGACCTTTCTGGAGTCCCTGAGCTCCCTTGTCTCGTGGGTTCCTCTGAGCTGCTGTGGAAGTCATCCTGCTGTGGACAGTCCAGACTCCTCTGCTACTACTAGTCGTCTCATTACTATCATCTCTCTCTTTCTTTTATTCTCCCCTATCCCTCTTTCCAACCCCAACTCGATCGAGGCAGATGTCTGTCTAACGTGAGTCTGGTCCTGCTTGAGGTTTCTGCCTATTGAAGGAAGTTTGTCCTTGCCACTGTAACTTTCTAAATACTGCGAGGTGCAATGCTCACGGTGGATTAAGGTGAGATCAGACTGGATCTTATCCTGTCTTGGTGCTGGGTCTTTGTTAATAATATTACATAGAGTGGTCTAGACCTGCTCTGTTTGTAAAAGCGCTATATAAATAAAGATTCATTGATGTAGCCTTGGGTGTGTGGGAACAGTGAGACATCGCTGATTTATTTTCACCTCTGAAACTCTAAGCACGTTTAAGTAATCACCTTCAACTGGGAACAAGCATTCATCTCAGCAGAGATGTATACATTGACTCTTTATAGATGAATCAACTGAGTAACCTCCGCTGATTTAACTTAACCAACATCAACAACCTGGGAAACTCAGAGGACGCAAGAAGTAGAAGCTTCTTCACACACCACTGAAAGATTTCTAGAAATACATGTTTCAACGCAAGCTTTGCTTTTGCATATCAAACATGCTGTAAGAATGATTCCTGACATATCACCTTAATGTACATGATTGTTATTGATCTTAGAGACTGGGGTTAAGGCTTGATTCCCTTTTCTCATATCACACTTGATTAAACAATATATTGATATTGATACAACATACAGATTGCAATTTTCTACCCAGAACCATAAGAGTGTTGCCCATCAATGTCAGGGAACAAATGGAAAATGTTGACCACGCTCATAAGTGATACTGATTGGGGCATTAGCACACCGTTTGGAAATATGATCCAATTCAGTCCATTACCCATGGGGGCAAAATGTATGAAACATATTACTTTGGCAGGACAGATGAATGGCGTCGTTAGCTTTTTATTTCAGCTGTTCTCTTCAGGATTTGTCGCAACATTCATCATCAACATACATTACAATTGTAAATGTCCTCAACCTCTTAATATGTTCTAACCAGCAGCTGAATCACCGTCAGCTTTAATGCATATTCCTCAAGAGGGCAATGCTTTCAGGTTAATATGTATTTGACAATGATTTACTTTGGCAAGAAATTTCAAGATGAATTTAGAGATAAGGTCATAAAAAAAATGTTTTTTTGCGCTGGATTATTTTTTACACACATAGGGCATTTCTCTTCAAACATACAAATATCAATGATCTCTTCAGGGTTTCACAATTCTGATACTGAATCAAAAAATAATATAAAAATGGAGCACAGAAATTGTGAAATCATAGTTATTTTTATGACTGTCAAAAGGAAAAAAAATAAACACCCAGCAACAATATAAAACCTTGAATAGACAACACAACACAGCTTGCAGGTCACCTGCTGCTACCAGAATACTAAATCAAGCAGAAACGTCACAACGGCTTAGTTAACAAGCACAGCATTTCCTGGTTTTCATTATTATACAACCTAGGGTATTCCTACAAGGCTGTTTATAGAGCTGATGAAACATGGTATTCCCTTTTTATTAAACAGACCACGGGGCATGCGTCATGATCTGGGATGAAACCTCAATTGACTCAAGGGCTGTTACAATCAGGTCACCTCAGGTATTATCACAATATTTATTGAAAAAAAAAAAAAGTATCCGTCAAAAAGGGCAGAAGGCCGAAACAAAGCTGAGGTAACAAGCTTCTCCACAAACTTTAATTATACTTTAGTCATTATTGTTGAGTGTCTTGAGGTGACATTTGTTAATAATTGGAGCATTATGAAGACTAGCTAGCTGGTTATGAACTCTTCTTCTGCTGTTGTTTCTTCTCTACCTTCCCTCTGTTTCATGCAGGTGGCAACCATTAATGGAAGCAGTATCTGTCGCATTATGAAAAAATTCACACCCCCGTACAGTGTGTGCCGATTAGAGAAATGAGCTATCCAGACTACACTTATTTTTTTGTACTAGGCTGTAAACATGTTTATTTCTGCTGTAAAGACAGTCTTTTCTGAATGGGTGTGTATGTGGTTTCTGGTACTTCCTGGAGCCAGCCTTATGCAGACACTCGAGAAACTGCAGTTTTTTTGTAAGTTATATTTTTGGGCTTTTTCATCTGCATTAATAGGACAGCTGAAGAGAGACCGGAAACGTGGGAGAAGACATGCAGCAAATGGTCGTCCGGCTGGGAGTCGAACCGGCAACCTCTGCGGCGAGGACTGTAGCTTCTATACGTGGGGTGCTTACATAGACTGTATAAAATATGGACGTAGTATCCGTGATGTCACCTATCTGTTCCTGAGAGCTGTTTTGAAGCAAATCGACGGCAGCCATATTGGTAATGCGGAACTCAACCAGGCAGAGTGTGACGTAGTGTGAGCCCCTTAGCCAATGGCTGTGTGTTCCCGACCGGGAGTCACGTCAGTCATGTCCTTATTTGGGCAAAACTCGTAATCTTAATATCTTCTGAACCATCACGTTAGAAAAAAATTCACCCCCCGTACAGTGTGTGCCATTAAAGAGATTAGCTTCATAGGGCCAAGCCGTTTTTTGAACCAGGCTGTAAACATGTTTATTAATGCTGCAAAGATCGTCTTTTTCCCATTCATATCTATGTGGTTTCCGGTGTTTCTGCAGCCAGCCTCAAGCGAATTCTCGATGTATTGCAGTTTATAGCACTTCCGCATTGGCTTCTTCGTTTGAGACCGGAGATTGCCGCTTGGGTGCTTAGACTGCTAGGCCACCAGGGCCCCCGAAACTGCAGTTTTTAACACTTCTGCATTAGCTTAAATTCTCGCAGCCGGAGGTTGTTGCTTGGTGGCAACCAGCCATAAAAACAATACCAAAACTAAAACCTGTTTTAGATCTGGAGTCAAATTTAAAACAACTATAGGAATTAAAATGTATCCAGTAACACTAGCATCAGTTCTTAATAAATAGTACTGTTCAAAATGGTTTTGAAGCATTGATTTTGAGAGTTGTAAAGAACCCCCCAGGTCTCTGATTGCTATTATTAAATAATTGCATTACCACTAGAGTTCAAAGTCATCGGATGCTGATGGGTACTTGTGTGCTGTGCTCCCCATCTTAATCATTACAGCATTGTTGTGTCAAACAGTCAGTTATTAGATTAGACGTTCATTGTGGATATATGTGGACTGATCATGCAGATAATTGTGTGACACTTTCCTTTGGCCTCACATGTAGGAGCCTCGCCAAGCTGCAGGTCACTGCATAGAGCTCCTGCGAAGAGCAGAGCAATCAAGACATCAAGCCTGTGATATTGGAGTCGATGGTAATTAACCGGCTCTTTGCAATAAATCCTACTGAAGTATTTAACAACAGCAGCTATCATCACCACGGTGTGTAAACAGGTTTGCTGCTTTTATATCACTCCTTTAGGTTTTCAAGTGTTTTATTGCTAAATTTCAAAGCATTTAAACTGAACCATATTTAACGGTGTGGAACGCGCTATCACTAGCAAGGCTGGTAAATTTCATATCGTCAGATGATGGAATCTCTCTTTTGTTGGGGCCTGGCGCATACATCTTGTTGGAAAGGTTTTTATGTCCCTCTTATAGGTCCTCATTGAAAGATTAAATTGCGGTCTTCACATCAGTAATAAATCTCAGCCAGGTGTGGGGTGGGACCAAGAGGAAGAGCCATCAATAAAAAGAGGGATGGTCATTCCTTGTCAGGCAGGAAGCGAGGGAATAAACAAGTTGTAGGAGAAAACAGGGGCTGCCCTTTCCAGAGAAAGTGGTTTATTGACTTGTATTCAAATGAGCGACCTTTTGTCTCCAAGTGTGAGAAACTGGGCATTGGAGCATGCCATTGCATGCCATCACATGCTCTGTGAGGTACTGAGAGA
This sequence comes from Notolabrus celidotus, assembly GCF_009762535.1. Classification (NCBI taxonomy): domain Eukaryota; kingdom Metazoa; phylum Chordata; class Actinopteri; order Labriformes; family Labridae; genus Notolabrus; species Notolabrus celidotus. The sequence continues at coordinate 28,197,494 of NC_048288.1, forward strand.
CCTTTTTACCCTTCATTTTACCGGCCCGAAGTGTGACACTCTCTAAATTGATTAGATTTATCATTAACCTTCAGGTGTGTGTGCCGTTACGGGTATAATGTTTGCTTTCAGGAGTTAATTGCTGAAGAGTTGCTTTTTATAAAACTGATTCCTCTATGCATTTTGACAAGTGTTTAATTAATTCAATCTCCCTACAGTTAGAAAATCTCACACATTGCCTTGCTGTCATGTAGCCGTGACTGGTATTAAAAGAAAACATGCTTAGCTCTGGTGACACTTTCTGTGGGAGGCAACACAGCTGAGTTTCTTTGACGTGCAAAGATGTATCTTTAGATCCTCCAAGAATACAGGTGGAAGGTTGACCTTAATTTGGGTCCAAAATTAATCAATATGATTGCAAAGGATAGGACTAGAGCTGGGCGATATGCAGCAACTTTATGTTGATAGTGAGCCGACCCAGCAACCAACCAAGCACAAACATTTACAAGTCAGTAAACAATCTGAAAAGGGCCTCTTGTTCTACCAGTCTTTGAATACAATGAATTAAACATGAAGTCTGACATAGAATTAATATTGTTTCTTTAGGCTGCCACAGCACGCTTATCTGCACTGTGGTAGTCGGGGAGCTGCTGTGATACAGTATTCAAGCACACACCTTTCATTCTCTGTAACCATACTTGCCTGAAGCTAGAGCTGGGCGATATAGATATAAATATGAGAATTGAATAAGTCGATATTGATAATTATCACAAGAAATATCAAATCTTTATTTAATTTAAATTTAAACGCAGATTTTTGCTCCTGAGTGAAAGTTGAAGACAGTTTGTTAGCTTGTGTCTGGATTTAGTTTTCTGATAAGCTTCTTGGATCCCTCATTTCTGACTGTGCTAACAGGAAGCAGGTCTTTAGTGTACACTGTACGGGGGTGTGAATATTTTTTCTGATGCAACGGTTCAGAAGATATTAATATTACCAGTTTTTGCCCAAATAAGGACATGACTGACTTGACTGACAGATGGGAACACATACAGTATCTCACAAAAGTGAGTACACCCCTCACATTTCTGCAAATATTTAACTATATCTTTTCATGGGACAACACTGAAGAAATTACACTTGTAAAGTAGTCAGTGTACAGCTTGTATAACAGTGTAAATATACTGTCCCCTCCAAATAACTCAACACACAGCCATTCATGTCTTAACCACCAACAAAAAAAGTGAGTACACCCCTAAGTGAAAATGTCCAAAATGGGCCCAAAGTGTCATTATTTTCCAGCACTGCCTTAACCCTCTTGGGCATGGAGTTCACCAGAGCTTCAATGGTTGCCACTGGAAGCCTCTTCCACTCCTTTATGATGACATCACGGAGCTGGTGGATGTCAGAGACCTTGCGCTCCTCCACCTTCCGTTTGAGGAGGCTCCACAGATGCTCTATGGGGTTTAGGTCTGGAGACATGCTTGGTTACTTCAACCCCCAGCTTCATTAGCAAGGCAGTGGCCGTCTTGGAGGTGTGTTTGGGGTCGTTATCATGTTGGAGTAGTGCCCTGCAGCCCAGTTTCAGAAGGGAGGGGATCATGCTCTGCTTCAGTATGTCACAGTACATGTTGGCCTTCATGGTTCCCTTAATGAACTGTAGCACCCCAGTGCCGGGAGCACTCATGCAGACCCAGACCATGACACTCCCACCACCATGCTTGACTGTAGGCAAGACACACTTGTCTTTGTTCTCCTCACCTGGTTACCACCACCAACGCTTGACATCATCTGAGCCAAATACGTTTATCTTGGTCTCATCAGACCACAAGACATGGTTCCAGTAATCCATTTCCTTAGTCTGCTGTCTTTAGCAAACTGTTTGCGGGCTTTCTTGTGCATCAGCTTTAGAAGAAATGTGAGGGGTGTGCTCACTTTGTGAGATACTGTAGCTGGTGGCTAGGAGGCTCAAACCACGCCTCTTTACGTCACACTAAGTTTGGTTGAGTTCAGCATTTCCAATATGACTCCTGCTGACGATCGGCTTCAAAACAGCGCTCAAGAACACATGGGTGTAGTTATAGTCAATGATCAGAACAAAACTTGGTATGTCAAAGCTTGTGTGTACGTCTCCTATCACAGGAGAATGTCTGCATAATTTAAAAAACAACCGAAGAGCTGATTTATAAATTATAGGTAGGCTATACAAGGTATTTTGTGTTCTTATGCTGTCCTCTCAATACCATCCATACTGTGGAGGTGATTGCAAACCTGAGGTTTTGCATTTGATTACACCTCTCCAGCTAGTAAGCAGTCACATTTATCATCCTTCAAAATGACAGGCAGTTTCTTTTTAGTGGATTCTGAATTGCCACATAACTATAATTCTAGGGAAAATATGTCAGACAGCAATTCATGACCAATATATACAAATGGAGACTGCCATGATGCTAGGCAGAAAATGCTGCAGAAATAGCTGCTGAACTCAGCGGAGAGTTTAATAGACAGTGAGAGGAAGCAGCCTTGCTTGATATACAGCCACACCACTAATGGTAGATTTTTCCTGCAGATAATCACTGCTCTGCACTGGAAAGGCCTCGGCATTATCTAATTGCGAGTGCACGGGGTTGTTACATCAACCCCCTTAAGCCCTCTGGGCTTTAATTGCTAATCTGCAATAATGCGGTTGTTGTCAAAGGGAGATTGAAGTTTTTCAACATGGATGCTTGCATTAAAAGTGATATGTTGGTCCTCCAAGTGATTTCTATTCAACGCATTCTTGTGCTTCCTTTGTTTATCAAGTGACAGAATAATTATGCATGTCATTTTAAAACTGTAGAGGAAGACAATCATTAAATCATAATGTTGTGTTGTCATTTCTCTCTGTTTATTCGCTCTGAATAGTAATGCAGCTGGAGAGTTACACAGGGGCTGTTTTAACTGCAGAGACAAAACCTCACTGTGAACTTCAACTGTCAACTTCAAGCTCTTTTATTATCTTAACCCTGTAAAACCTGAACCATCAAATAAAAGCCAGAAAATTCTAATTCTTTGAAAATGGAGCGTTTATTGGACCTTCTGACAAATACAAAAATAAATTAAAGAGCAATTTTAAATTTGTATCATATTTGATACATCCGGCGTTTTAATGCAAATTTTTTGCTGAAAGTTTCTTATTTTTTAAACAAACTAAAACATGTCAAAACACAAATTTTAGCCTATTAAACTTTGAGTTTCCTTCAAATTTTTACCCAAGTAATTTCAAACCTAGAAATATATTTTTTTCCCATATTGCTCGACAATGTCATACATATTTTGTATCTACTACACAGCAAAAAAGCCATTTTTTTTGTATATTTCTTCTCTGAATTGGTCAATTTTTAGTAGAAATCAATGAGCAAAAGACAATTATTTACCAAGGGAGCCATTGTAGCATTCAACCAGTCATCAATCATCATGAAACAGCAGGTTGCATATATAACAATGCAATATACATTGTAAATATCAAAATTTCTACTCTAAATATACCTTATTATGTCATTAAACATGTTCTTAAATAATAAAAAGACTGTATGTTGCTTTATGGAATGCATAATATAAGAAATAATGTAAAGATCTCAAAACCTGATGCATCAAATACGATACAAAGTATTCTTCTTGATACGCTTTGCTCTTTACAGAGTACATGTTACCCACTCTGAATAGAAGTGTTATTTCCCACTGAGACATCTGAGTGGCTCCTAGACTCTTGAGACAGTTTAACTGAAATACACTCCTCTAAACAACTTCAGTTCAGTTGCTCTTGAACAAGGCCTCCGAGCAGCTGCTTACATATTAATGCCAGCAGTAGGGACCAGTAGTAGCGCTGAAGACTTGGCTGAGTCTTCCCGTGACCCCATTTCCACCCCAGGGAGCAAAGTGGATAAGTAGTAAGTAGTGTAAGTTGCATCTGGCGGGGTGTGACTGCAGGTTCTCCAACATGCTTGGTGTCTGCCACCTTCACTTTGTCACACCGAGGAGCTGTTAGGGCGTGAGTAATCATTAAGATGAACTATTGTTGTGTGTAAAATCAATATGAATACATTACTGCACTCGTTGTTTTTCATAGTTAGTCAATGTTTTCCTCAAATTAGGTCGCATATATTAAATGGTACAACAGGCTAAGTATAAATTCATCCTCTCATTCACTTTGTAGTCAAACAGTACGACCAAAACAAGAGGAAATGCAGACATGGCGTTTTTTCTTCTTCTGGTGCTTTGTTTGCACTCATTTATCAGTAGAAGAGCAAAGAGCATGCAAAGATGCAAGTTATTTTAGTCTTAGCTCTACTGTCCTTTCATAATACTGATTATTTACATACAGCAGATGCAGATGATGTCTAAATGACAAGCAAGATGAAGGCTTAACTTGGAATTTTATTATTTGAGATGAACCGAGTTTGTATGTTTCAATAAGACTTTGATGCAAAATAAACAGATGAATGTAATAAGAGAGGCTTCATCTGCTTTTTTCTGCCCACTGGCTCTACTTGGGATTAATTAGTCAGGGTAATTAGCAACAGTTTGTGTGTTTAAAGTTTGGTTCAACAACAAACAAACCCCTCAAAAAATTTACAAACCAGATATGTTATAAAAATGGCACCCATGTTTTTAGGAATGTTTTGATTATGATGCCTAAAACTGTCTCAAAAAAAACTCCTGAAAGGCAAATCACAAAAACTACATCATCCCAAAAAACATGTAAGAACTTGACTGATAAATAAGCCTAACCCTGACCAATCAGTCTCCAATCTGTAGGGTCGGGCTCCGTGCAGGACCGCCGGACAGCTTGAGTCATGTGACCGAGGTCTTCCCGCGGTTATTACTTAACACTAGAAAGGCCAAGCGGGTCATTTTGACTGTTTTCACATTTATATGTCATGTAACTTTGTTAAATTAAAGATTACAGTGCTGCTTGTTCCTGACTTTTCCTAAAATTGTGTGCTTACATATTTAAAATGTCATTTATATAAATTGCACAAAAATAATTAGATTTTCACGCTCGGCATGTGTGTCTTAGTTGCTTGGAAACTATCATTGTAGTGAACAAAGCAATTTGAAAGGTTTTGGATTGAAACAGAGAAAAATAGACAACTCTATTTTGGTAATTATACTAAAGAGAAGTCCAAGAGAGAGATGACTGCTGAGGAAACCGGACAGTTGTTCAAGGAAATGCACAGACTAGCCGGGGAAATTTTCATCCATCTAAAAATATGAAGTATATCCTTAAACATATCATTCTCTATATTGGGTATTTATCATAACAGATAATACAATTTGGAATCTGGCAGTCAAAATGACCTCCTGGCCCTTCTAGTGTTAATCAAGGATTCTCCTCCTCCTCTCCTCATCCATGTTGTCTTTCTGGTCCTCTGAAAACCTCTGACCTGTTGACTCCAGGCCTGGCTCCGCTCATCATGACGGTTGGTTGTTGTAGTTAAGTGAAATACGATCTGGTGATAACACAGAGTGTTTGATTCTGAAAATTAACCGGATGTTTTCATTTTGTTGTGGTGTCTGACTTCCTGTCCCGCTCCATCTGCTCTGTGGACATTGATGCGTCGTGCTACACGACAAAAGTCTTGTGTCTCTGATCCAGAGGGCTCCGACCTGCCAGATCAGAGACACAGCCAGAACGCAACAAAGCGGATCCAGGGGGATTTAAAACATTGACTAGAATAGAAACCTATCAGATCCAGTGCCGTGACGGATCAGGGACTGACTGGACACTGATCTGGTGGAATTTGGCCATGATATATCTACTGATATCGGGTAACTTCAGGCTCTTCTGTGTCGCTGTATGTCAGCAGTTTCGAGGAAGTAGTTCATCACCGGCGCTCTTAATCTCCACAACATCATCCCTGGCTTTCTCCCTCCTCCAGGAGTTGTCTTGTCTTTATGCTGTCAGAACTAACAAAATTGCTGCATCTTGTTAGGAATATGAATTATGTAAATTTTAATCTCCAGCACTAATTAGTAGTGATTTGACTATAGCAATTACATTTAGCAGTGATGCATTTAATACAACTCTCTTAAATAATCCCAGTACTGCTGTCATAGTCAGGCCTCACAATGTTCAGAGAATCCCACATTTCTGAATAACACTGAGTAGAACGAGAAATAAACATTTAAAGCCTTCACAACACTTAACTTTCACCTCAGAGTTGAAAAGCTGCGAATAAGACCTTGAATCTTCCAATAAATGAAGACTGTCTTTCTGCTCCTGATTTGTCAATCCCTGCATTAACATATTTTATTCATTGTGTTTGATAAATGAAGAGTACAACTGCTTCATAATAATAAAATCATCCCACAGTCGTGTCCTCCTCTGCACTCTCAAATAATGACCAAAAAAAAGTCCAAACATCTCCTCCGCCTCCGCACACACCTCACCAAAAATCTGTCCCCTTTCAGAGATTTAATTTTGAGTTAGATGCGGGTGTGAGCGTTAGCTTGTGCAAAGACTGCTCTGTGCTGTCAAAGATAGTAAATATAAGAGAAGGATTCGACTGATAAACTGTGAATCCACTCAGAGGGGGCTTACCTTGAACTGTCACGGTTTGGCAGCAGCCCCTTTTAGTACATTATGTTTCAATACAAATGGGTCAAATTAAATAGCAGCCAGTCTTTCTGTGTACATAAATGTACAGGTCTGATGTGCTGAAGGCTTCAGGAGCAGAACTGTCATTATGTGAGTCTTCTCCATTGGAATCCAAGCTGCAACACGTTACACGATGAGAATGTCAAGCACCAGCTTTTAGAAATCAGACACCCTGGACTTATAAGCAAACAAACACAATAAAACTAGGGGTGGGCAGTGATCTTCAAATATTTGAATATTCCTTCGCTTAGTAAAAATCGAAGAGTTACTGCGAATATTTTCTCGTTTTAAAAGTACAATTTTTCATCCTTTTTACTGGTGCTTGGTTGTAATCATAGACTGTAAATAAAAATGGACAGCGTTGCTCCGCCTCTTCCCGTTGTACAGTTCTGAAGCCAAAACATCCCTCTCCTGGGCGCCGCCATTGTGCAGCCAGAGCTTGTGAAGCCTTTGTAATAAGCTCCGCCCTACAGCGTAACGTCACAAGACGCTGTGTGCCCTTTGAAGTTTTGTTCTACGGCGGCTGTGAATCAAAGGAAACCCGGAAGTAAAACCCCGTTTTTTAACCTCTAATAACTAATGAAAAAGAAACTTTTCAGAAAAAAGAGGCCTTGGACACAAAACAGTCAAATACTAACTACATATAACCACAGCATACGGATGTGAGAAACATTCGTATGACGTGGATTTATTTTTTAAAGTCTGACTGCTCCCCCATTCAAATGAATGGGGGAGACGGATTTTTTGACCTATACTGCAGCCAGCCACCAGGGGGCAGACACACTGCTGAAAGCCTCACCACCAGGGCCGTATCCGGCACGCTTGGTTGTAATACTGTATTCCCGCCAGATGGTGGCTACAGAGTGTCTTAAAGTTGTTTGTAACCACATTAAATAACAGAAGAAGAAGAAGAATGCTAACTGCATTAAATAGCAAAAAAAGAAGAAGACAGTTCTGGCGATTTTCTCCATTTCCGAATCTCACACTACTACGCACTAGGGATGAGCAATGATTTTCGAATATTCAAATATTCGTTCACTTAGTAAAAATGGAAGAGTTACTTTGAATATTTTCTCATTTTAAAAGTACAATTTTTAATAGTTTTTACCGGTGCCTGGTTGTAATGCTGTATTCCCGCCAGATGGGGGCTATAGAGCGTCTTAAAGCCGTTTGCTATCTGCATTTTCGTATTTCTAATTTTCCTTTTCTTTTCTGTTTTATCATATTTGTCATTTGAATTATGTTCTTTTATGCCTGTCTGAATGTTTCCAATGCTTTTAATGTTTTAATGTAAAGCACATTGAGTTGCCCTCGTGTATGAAATGCGCTATACAAATAAAGCTGCCTTGCCTTGCCTTGCCTTGCATTAACAAATAGAAAAAGAAGAATGCTAACGGCATTAAATAGCAAAAGAAGAAGAAAACAGAAGTGACAGTTGCTGCAATTTTCTACGCTTCTGAATCTCACACTGACACACGTATTTCCAGAGACTGAGCATGTGAACATACACGCCGCGCCGCGTCACAGAAACACCAACATAAAGCTTGCTGGTAAACGTGAATGCCACACAAACGAGCCGTTAGCTGGACAGGGTGGGTGGGGAATTATTTGATTAATGGTCGAATAGATGCCAATGGTTACCCAATAGTGTTTTGGCTTGAAATGCCCATCCCCAATTAAAACGGCATTGCTCTCTATGGTCAGAGTCCTTTTAAAGACCCTTGAATAAAAGTAGAGTTGATGTTATAATGTGCCTCAAAGGTAAACTTTTTAAAGAAAGGGGACGTAACAAACTGACCTTAAGACAGAGCACAACAGCTGCCTGATGGTATTACTTGAGCTGAAACACTAAAGAATGAGAACAAAGGGAAAGCCTTATAACTTAAAGAGGGGTGTTATGCTAATTTACAGGCTTGATATTGTCCTTCTGATAACTTTGTAACAGCTTTACATTACTTACAGCTCAAAAACTCTTAAACAGGGCACCAGTTTTGCCTGGTGGGTTCATCTCATGGATTCAACATGGAACACCTTCTGGATGGTAACAAGCGTCACGGTAGGATCGCAAAATCACTCATTACTCAAGGACCAGATGGTTCATGACAAGTTTTAATTTAAGTCTCAGTGACAGGGCAATAAGTTAAACATGTTAATTTTGGATGGTAATGCGGTCTAGCATTAACATAGCTCTAAATCTCTGCTACCTCATTTTACCTCCCTGCTCTCGTCCACTAAAGCGATATTAGGTTTGAGTCAAATGTCTGTCTGAAACCTCTCCGCCCGGCTGTGCCATGTTTAATTCAGCTCCTGCCCAAGATGATGTGTTAAATAGTCATGATCTCAATATTGACCGGGTTTGAGCCCCATGATTTGTGCTATAATTGAGCAGCCCTGGCACCTCTTCTTGCACACTTGAAGATATAAATCCTGAGAATTGATATTAGTAATAATTTTGATAATCACTACTCTCTTTGGTCCATTGTAGACGCCTGCCTCTTTCCTGATGTCTTCAGGCCCAATCGCTTGTGCTCATTGAATGGAAATCATGTTGACTCTCCTGGGTGAATAAATTACCACAATTAGACATTGATGTATTAAAGGACAAGCATCCATTGCACTAAGACTCACGGTTCATTAGAGTTCATTTATGTCACTCTCACCCTGCCCTCCCAGTTCCACAAGCTTTCTCCGTTTAGCTTTCATCCTGTTCGAGCTACAATCATTCTGAAACTGTCCTGACAAAGGTCCAAGGATCCCATCTCCAAATGCTTTTCATACAGGCGAAGAATCAGTCAATTATTTTGAAGCGGTGCTGCGGCCCAGGATTAAGTGACTTAGGAGTGCAGCAGACAGCCGCCTCCCTCCCCCTGCTTTTAGCCTCAGAGACTTCCACAAACAGCACGGCTTGTCAGGGCTGATTGCGGCAGCACTGGGGCAGATAAGTCAGTCTTACCATTATCCTATGTAAGCGAGGAGTGCCAAATTACAAGTTTAGCCTTAAAACCCCACAGAGTTTACTTACGGATGTCTTAAGCCACAGCAGAGAATACAAAACCCTGCACTAAAAAGGGAGATGGACAAGGTTTGAAGGGGGGGCGAAAAAGAGTGTGTCTGATGGGATATGCGTAAGTATCTCAGTCTGGATTCAGATGGAGCTCTTGGGTTTTTTCTCTGCAGCCTTTTTATTGTTGTCAGCATCTTTCCCGGCTCGTAACTATGATGCTTTGACAGCTTTACAAGGGTGGTAATTTAAATTGATCTCCACCACGTCATCGATTCTCTCGCCACTTCAATGTCATGTGTGTCTAGCGAGTCTAACATAGAACCGTTGGCACAGCTCCATTAGCATGTATAGATTTCCCTTCCATGCCTGAGACCTTTTATATCTTAAAACACTAACAGGCAGGGACAGACGAACATCAAGGGCATTAGAAGATAAAGGCCTGGGTCCAGCGGCAGAATACAGGAACTGCTATCAGTGTTGATAAATTACAAAATTGTGACCTTTTTTTCAGTTTCAATTAGGGTTGCAAAGGGCTGTGAAATGGAAACACAAACGCAGCGTCACGTTTGAATAATCGTAGAATAAATGCCAATGATTATCAAATAGTATTTTAGATTGAAATGCCAATCCCTTCTACATACAGATAAATAGCTTTAGATAATGTAAAATGTAAACACGCGCCGCGCAACGCCACAGAAACACCGACTGCTACACAAACCAGCCGTTAACCGGACAGGTGGATGGAGAATTATTCAAATAATCATCGAATAGATGCCAATGATTATTCATAGTGTTTTGGCTTGAAATGCCCATCCCTAATTAAAACAGCATTGCTCTTAGAGTCCTTTTTAAAGACCCTTGAATAAAAGTAGTGTTGACTAGTGTAAATTTCCATGGGAAGTTAAGCTGTGGAGTTTTGAAAATATTCCAAATTGGTAACTTTCCATGGGAATTATGGGAATTAACTGGGAATTGAGGGTAATTTAATGGAAATACATTTGTATGAATGCATTCACAGGTGATATTTGTAAGTTAAACATTAGTACCATACATCAAATTTATTAAATATATTACCACATATCATCAAAACTAATGTGTGGCTAGAATAGTCTTGTGTTCTGGGCTCAAAAGTGGTCCAGGATTCTAGAAATCATGTGTGCATGTGATGGAGGAATGCACAGTGCATGTAGGGGGCGTCGTCTCTATAGCCCTGCAGTAAGCAGTGTGATATGTGCATGTGTTTGAGGAATAGCAGAGATATTCAACTGTACTTGCATGAAATCTGGTTGTTTTAAACTACTCGTCACATTCACCCATTCATACCCATTCACTCACTGATGGTAGAGGCTGCTACAGTAAGGGACCATCAGTGTTAGCTGATCTCATTCGTTCACATTCACACACCTCTGAACAACAGAGGGAGCAATTCAGGGTTCAGTGTCTTGCTCAAGGACCCCTCGGCATGTGACTGCTGGAGCTGAGATCGAACCGCCAACCTTCCGATTGATAGACGACCGACTCTTACCATTTGAGCCACAGCCGCCCCTCGTTTTAGTCAGGATTATGCTAAAACATGTTTTCCTCAACTATATTTAAGTTCCCTATTAAGAGCCAACCTTCAATTTAGTAAATTCCTGGTTTATTCCCATGGAAAGTTTCAAAATCCCTGAATTTTGCAACCTAGAAACTAAAAGATACTTTGAAAATCAGAAAGATCCCAGAAAAAGTAGCCGAAGTAAACTTTAAACCCACTCCATATTAGTGTTCTTACTGTTCCCTCTCTCATCTTTTATCTTCCTCATGTTCTACCGTAGCTCCCTCCATTTACCACCAATTCAATTTCTCCCGAGCTCCTTACAACGTGATTTATGTCCTCTCTTGCACAATAAAAAACGGAGAAAAATGAGCCATTTTACCTTGCCCACATACTGCGGGTCTGACCCCATGTACTCCTCCAGCACAAAGAACTGGTTCCACACCCAGCCCCTTTTGACCCGCTGAAATCCCGCCGCCCCATTCCTCATTGGGCCCGCCGAGCTCCTGGCGTGCTCCCTGCCCGTCCTGCTCCGTCCCAGCGGCGATGAAGGGGCGCGTAAAGAGGAGACTGAGCCTTCGTCGACAAGAATCCAAAGGAACAGCAGCAGGCAGTTCCTTGTTAGCATTGGCGGTCTGTGAGGTTCAGGTCCCCAGGATAAAATCCAGTGACAAGAGTAGAGCCACGCTGAAACAACTTGTGAAGGTGGTGTGTGGAAAACGGGGAGGGGGGCTGTGCCGAGTGAAGCTATCCCAACAAAGGCTGTAGTCCTGGGCCTGAAAGGATCCCACTCAGAGATGTATAGAGCTCATCACCTGAAAGGAAGAAAGAAAGACAAAGATTACAAGGTTTGCTTTTGAATTTATTCTCTGAGTTAGCGGTAAGTGGGGCAGGTCAAAGTGAAGTCCACTACAAGGGTTTGTTTTTGTCACTGGCAGGCTCAGACTGTAATTAAATCTGCCCGGCAATCTTAAATAAAGATCACAGCAGAAATAGAACCATCCTGTTTTATAACTCAAACAGATGTTTGCTGCATCGCTCTGTTCAGAGCCTCCAGACTCCCTTTGACAGGAGCAGTAATTTCTCCTCGCAGAACTTATAGGTTTCTGGTTTCTGCAGAAACTCACATCGGGAACACTTTGTTTGTGGTGTTGTGCAGTTTGGAGTTGACCCTCAAAGACACCACATCTTTCAAAAGTACAATGGAACTAGCAGATCAAGGCTATGGAAGAACATAAATTCAATCTGGTGGCAATGAGTCCTACCTACCTACCTACTTACTGGTTTTCAAGTATTCGTTTGTTAATTTAGTAAAAATCAAAGAGTTACTATGAATATTTTCTCAATTAAAATTTTCCGGGGTTGCTGGTGGCCTAGCTGTCTAAGTGCCCCACATGCAGAGGCTATAGTCCTTGTCGCAGAGGTCGCCAGTTCGACTCCCGGTCGCGACCATTTCCTGCATGTCTTCCCCCACTCTCTACTCCCCACATTTCCTGTCTCTCTTTCGCTGTCCTATCAATATCCACCAGGCACTCAGGATGCTGAACTCTCTCCCTGTTTTGCCCCCTCTTCCCATAGTGCCCCCTTCACAGACTTAACCCGGTCACTGATCCCCCCCCCCAAAATCAACGCTGAGGGTCTGAGAGAGAAACGCAATATCAAATCCTCAGTATGTCTAGTGCATACTGCAGTTTTTCTGAGAATAAAGAAGACTTTGAACTTTACCGGTGCTTGGTTGTAATACGGTATTCCCGACAGACGGTGGCTACAGAGCGTCTTAAAGCTGTTTGCTAGCCACATTAATTAACAGAAGAAGAAGAATGCTAACTGCATTAAATAGCAAAAGAAGAAGAAAACAAATTTTTTGGTTTCTGAATCTCACACTACTACACACTTACTTCCAGAGACTGAGCATGGCTGTAAAATGTCAAGTCAACTTTTTTTCTATAGCAGGTTTAAAAAACTACCGCAGTTTGCCAAAGTGCTGTACAAGCTTAAAAAACACAATCAATAATAACAAATGGTAATTAAAAAGAACAGATATTAAAAACACAATAGATAACCAGAAAAAAGCCACAATAAATAAAAACAAAAAAAATAAATGTAGGATGCCTCGTTCAATAGGTATTAAAAGCCAGTGTGAAGCGGTGCGTTTTAAGTAGTGATTTAAAAAAAATACTTTTTTTTTGGCCTTTATTGACAGGACAGCTGAAGACAGACATAAAATGTGGGGAGTAGAGAGTGGGGGATGACATGCAGTAAATGGTCAACCAGCCGGAAGCCGAACCTGCGACCTCTGCGACGAGGACTCTAGCCTCTATACGTGATCTCATTTGTTTTATTGTCAGGTTGCTGTCTGTATGTCTGAAAACATAACAAACACTACTGATGCCCATTGATAGGCCATATTTTTCCTCTGCAGATCCCACTGCAGCCACAATCGTCCATGTCTACTACAAAAATTACAAACCTTCTTACATGCCCATCACTCATCCAGACTCCCACTATCTGTGAATACCCAGGTCTAACCCCTTTAATAGCTTTCTGTTAATAACCCGGCTTTTCCTCCTCCCTCTACTTGCTTTGGTCGTTAACAGCTCAGCGGCGAATCAAACTGGCATTCTCAAAAATAAAAATAAGTGTCTTAATTACTTGCCGGTGATGCATTACTTCAAAAACAGACAGTTCCCTTGGATGTATGCTCTAATTAGCTACATTACTTGCCTCCATAGTGAACGCTGTGACTTTATTTTCGCTGTCAATTATATGCCACCACTCACTGCGCCACAGACCTGTCAGCGTTCCTGCAGCTCCTTGATTGCCCATAGAGGTTGAAAGTCATGTATTATTTAATGACACTCTAATGAGAGGGTGCTAATACACTTTTTATGTTTGCTTCGCAAACCCAGTGTTAGCACTTTTCATAAAACCTCACAACTGTGCCGTTGTTGTGTCAGCTGCAGGCAACCATGTGGAGGTATAGCATGATGTACAGGCGCTTCATATATCAAACTGACACGTGCTGTATGGAATGTGAGTGCAAAGCAGCACGCTTGCAATCATTTCTTTAAGATACTTTACTCTGTCTCCGACATCATCCCGGTGAGCAGCACAACAGATTTGACAACCGGCGGCCACAGGAGATTGTTCCGCCTGCCGCTGCTTGTCATTTGACAGACATGCATTCTATGAAAGAGGTAACTCACACAGAAGATTACTAATAAATAATCCCCCTAGCAGACATGCAATTGAATATTTAAGCCTTTCTCAAATATGTTGTTCTATGTCTTCACATATCAGTGAGAATATGAATGAGCTGTAAGCACAGGCATGATGGAGCATGTCGTTGTCATGTCTAATAATAGATATTGTAAAGGGAAATTATTTCAAGGGGCATTTTTCAACACATTTCAAATGTTTTAAGTAAGATAGTTAATACAGCAACAAAGTAATCAATCAGTCTCTATTTATCTAGCGCAAAAATCACTACAAAGATTATCTCAAGACGCTTTTACAAACATAGCAGGACCATACTCGATGTTAAATTATTAACAAAGACCCAACTTCAAGATCCAGTCCCCTCTTACAGACAGGACTCAGTCTGATCTCATCTTAATCCACCATGAGCAGAGCACTTTGCAGCATTTAGCAAGTTACAGCGACAAAGGCAGAAACCTTGAACAGAACCAGACTCATGTTAGACACACATCTGCCTAGACATAAAAACATGCTATGATTATTAAAAACATCTTGGTACTTATTGTTGGAGGTGGTGGGTCCTGAGGCCAGACAGGGTGAGAATGACTGTTTTAGCCTTTTAACAGGCAGAAACCTTGAACAGAACCAGACTCATGTTAGACAGCCATCAGCCTCAACAACACAAAATGTCATTATTTAATAAATCTAGGTAATTATTGTTGGAGGTGGTGGGTCCTGAGGCCAGACTGGTTGAGAATGACTGTTTAAGCCTCTTAAAGGCAGAAACCTCTAGCAGGACCAGACTCATGTTAGACAACCATCAGCCTCAACATTAAAAAAACGTTATAATTATTTCTTAAATCCGGGTACTTATTGTTGGAGGTGGTGGATCCTGTGGCCAGACTGGATGAGAACCACTGTTTTAGCTTTTTAACAGGCAGAAACCTCGAGCAGGACCAGACTCATAAAAGCAATGCAGTAACATTTGGTGTATGTGACACTCTAAATATCTATTTTCACCTATAAAGTGAGCTGCATCCTATACAGCAATATGCACTCATTATACCAGTATGAAATGCAGAGAGAGGTATTCTATTGTTTTATGGTATTTCACCCAGAAGACAGCTTATCTGCATAAAGCATGTTTGACATATAGTGAGGCAGACCAGTCTAGTGGTGCAACTTTGATCACTTTTCACCCTCATTATGCCAAAATCATGCATTTAAAGAAAAAAGGTGACCAACAGAGGAGGGGGTGGTACACATCTGGGAACTGGTTCCAGGCAGTAGGTCTATATCTACCTAAACCTTGTATTTTTTTTAACCCCACTGACTTAAAAGCCATGCATCAACAAAATTGGTACCATAATATATTTAGATTGTATACGCAATGATGTCAACTATGGAATTATACATAATATAATATTTTATAGAAAACATACTGAGTAAGGTGGAATCTAAAAACAGACCTGGTAAGCTGACTAAATCCTTTAGTGGATAACATCAACTGTTGTTGTATTATTTATTTAATACACATAAATATGGTATATAGAGAAAATTACAAAACCTGTTTAAATCAAATTACTTGCAGCGTTCAAAGCCTTTGTAATCGCTTTAAAACAGTTATTCTCTCGGTAAACAGTGAATCTAATTCCCCTGTGTAAACATGTGTTTAGATGAAATTCCTTCAATAAAAAATACATACAAAAAAAGAACAAGAATTTGCAGGAGAGCTTCCCAACGCTTGGAACATGGAACCACACTTAAAGGCGATAGACTTTGAAAAGTGACTATTGCAGATCATCCATCAGGCTTGCATACAAATATTCTTTAATGTGGGTACTGAATAATTTAAAGTATTAATAATTTATGTAAATGCATTAAGAAACATCTGAAACTTAATATTTTGACATTAAAAAGGGGCAAAAGTCCACCTCCTGCAGGAAGAGTACTCTACACTTTGACCTTTGGGAGCCCAGAGTACAGATTGATTTAAGATATTTAGATCCAGGGTGCGGACTTGGTCTACTGGTTAAGTTACGCAACCATGTAGTGGGCTGCCCATCCCACATGTCATTCCCCCACTCTCTCCCAGTTTCCTACACTATCCCCTGTCCTCTCCCTCTATCAATAAAGGTGTAAAAAGCCCCAAAAATAGCTAAAAAAATAAAATAGATATTTAGATCCCTCCATTTTTTTCTGTATTTTGTGATGCCAGGTGGTTCATGTTTGGACAAGTAGCACATTTTTCTAATGAATGGGACTTTAAATGTGATTTTGTAATTCAGCAGTCATTTATTACTCTGCCCAAAGCATACAAGAACAATAAATAATAAAGAACCAAACCTCATTTGTTAAGCCTCATTCATTATTGAGCAAACAGCTATTTCACTGCTGCTGTTCACACCTTGTTTGCAGTCCTGACTGCCATATCAACACACAGGCATTCAGCTCTGGCCTTGTTATGAGACACTTAATTGTGCCGAAAAACAAGAGACGGGAACCACAAATGGTTGGGATTGACGAATGGAGCTAATGGTTTCCACACCTGGTTTATTGTTCCTCTCTTCCCCTCCTAATGCACTTATAAGCTGTACAGTAATGGAAGCCAGCGTGCCTCTAATTTCATAAGCGGAGCCCTCATTGACATCATTGTCTTTGATTAATTATACAGACTTGGAACACTGGCTTCAGAGAGGAGAGATTGCTCCAACAAGGTTATGCTGTGCACCCAGATTCATTCATTCTCTCTGTCACCACAGTATCTTAAAAGTCAAAACTGATCTGCAAAAGTTCTCCGTGCAAAATTGGCAGGAACTATCCTGACACGGGTCAGACATGCTTCTCCCGTGGGTCACTCCTCATTTAGCATTGACATAATGGAAAATGACTGTTCCCATAATTCCTGCAAAATCACGCCTCTGCCACTGTACGGCCCTGGGAGGGCTTGATGCATATTTTATGAGATAAGTTCATTAGCATGTGTCGGGCTTCGGTTTGCGAGCCTTGACCCGTGTGTCTACTTCAGATAACACGACGCAGTGGGCTGACAGCATTCTCACACATCACCTTCAATAATCAAAGAGCATATGGCTAGCCGATCTGCAGGTGCAGATTACCACCCACAGGAGACTCCCACAGAAAGTTATTACTCGTCAAGGCTGCCATAAACATGACAAACAAATAAGTAGGCATTAACTTCTGGAATGGAGGGGAGAAATTAGTCATCAAGATCAAGTTCTTGTTTTGCATAAACTTCATCTCTTGATAGATATGTAGGCAATGTTCCCTTTCTCCCTCTCTTGTACTAATTCAGTGCTCACACCATTCTGTACCGGCGTGTCATTCAGACACATAGAGAAGTAATTTTTGTTTTGACAAAGCTCTAGATCTGCCTACGTTCATACATAGATCAATTAACAATAAGGACTTTTCATGCAATTGTGTTTGAAATGTAAAGCTGGGAGTTACTCACATTGAAGCATGTGCATATAAATAGATCCCCTTAATGTAGAAGTACATTGTTTTACTTTAAGTAAATCACTTCATCCTCAGCCTCATTTAGATTTTAGGGCTGTATAATTCACATCATAAAATCACACAGCACAACTGGTGGCAGCGGTGGTGTAACAAGGGAACAACTACACTCATGTATTTTATTTAATAACTCAGACAAAGAGAGAGGTGTGACGACCTGAGATGTTATCTGCAGCAGTGTAATTTATGCCTAACGAGTAATTAGCTGACTACGTGAATAAAATAATAAACCAAGTCTGTATAATTGAAATTGATTCAATACCTTACGAATTATATGTAGCATGTTTGCTGGAGAGGACCAATGTACCCTGCCATTCTTACTTTAGTAGAAGTAGAAGAAGTAGTAGAAGTAGAAGAAGTAGAAGAAGAAGAAGAAGAAGAAGAAGATCCCAAAGTCCCACTAGTTTACTTTGAATTTGGAAAATATGCTTTCATACTTCCATACACTCAATATCTTAAGCATCAAACTAATTTGTTTATTGGTGTATTTTTCTGTAGCTTTAAAAGAGAGAAACAACAATTATTTTTCAAGGTTTAAATGAAGGGGTCTTGTATATTGAGTGGGTAGTCTTGCAAAATAAAACCCCTTTTAGCAGATTAACTACCCCCACATTATACATTATTCCAGATACCAACGCAAGATACAAACAAGTTTTGATTTAAAGATGATTTGATGGATTTAGATATAATTTATTAAATTAAAAATGTCCATTCACATTCAACTCTTAAGTGCCTGCTTAAGTGTCATAAATCACATTGAAGCTTCAACTTTCATTCATAGTAAAGTCAAAAGATTAGTGTTTTTAATAGATGCAGAAAATAACATCATCACTCGTCCAAGGTCCTCTCCCATGTAACTTTTCTATTTGCATTTTCACTCAGCCACTCCTGTAATACTGCCAAAGCTAATACCGTGCTGCGGTTTGTGGTTGCTTTATTCAATTTAGTTAATTTCCTTCACGCAGCTCCTTGTCTGTTTTAACATCCTTTACTGGTGTCCTTCTCGTCTCTTTTTCGGCTGGTGACTAGTCAGCCATTAACCAACAATAAACAGTTTCTTGCTCCCCAAATGAATTGGTGTTTACCAATGCAATCTGAAAGTAATGTTTTTGCCACATTGTCAACAGGAAGAGTTGACCATAAACATTTTAAATATGACAGACTTATTACACTAGATTGTTTAAAGCTGGGGTTGGTAATCAGATTTAGATACACTTTTTGTCATACTGGTTAAAATTATCTTTATGTCCTGATGGCAATCAATACATGATGTGTTCCTAAAAAAGAGTGAAGAAAAGCTGTCGTTTTGGAGGAGCTCTGAGGGAGGAGGGGAGGGGTTAGACGGAGTCATGAGGACATGCTACATTCAAATTCATGCTAGTTTTCCGAGACTGCCAACCCCAGCTTTAAATGTGGTGTGTGATTGTGTTGTCCCAAGCTTTTCAGTACTACTAATTTAACATCTTTGATGTCCAAGATATCAGACACATAAGACACCAACCTTGGTGTGAAGCTCCTCAGTACTTTTGTTTGTTTTTTTCTGCCTCAAGCCACTCTACTTGCCTCTGTGCAGATAGTATTTTATATTTTACTTTTTTTTTTTTTTTTTTTTAAATTAGATTTTTCTTTTTCAATTTTTTTTTTAGAATTTTTAGATTAGATTTTAGGTTTCTATATTTATTGTACTTACTGCCAATCTTGTTCCAATCACCACGTCAATATCTTGTGTGTGCAAGCTCACTTGGCAATAAAGCTTACTTAATTCTTGGTTCTTGATATGGGCAACCTCTCTTTCCTTCTTTCTCTTCATCTGTTACTACCACATTTCAACAGTGCAATAGCTTCAGATACATTTTAAACTGAGAATACTAATCCTTTAGGCAATGATTGCCTTGTATTGGTGCAGAAACATCTGATTCTTACGTTTGGAGTCATTAATTTTGATGGATGGACTTATCAGGTGAGATTCATCAGCACATTTGGAGTTTTACTCTTCAGTGCAATGTTTCAAGAGGAAAACAGGAAGAAATGAAATATCCAAACATTTTTTGCATGGTAAAATTTGTATGTGAGTGCATTCACTTGTCTGACTGTCATAAATATTAGATGTGGAAGACCAGCAATTTCTTCCAATTAAAAGAAAGAAAAACAACAGACTGTCAAATTACTTGAGATCTCTGTTTTTATGTGTCTCCGCACCACAATACCGGCACTGATTTCGGAACCCACATCCCTGACTGACGAGTAAAAATATGTGCTCAAAGGCTGTGGAGATGAATAAAACAGTGTTAGTCATTCAGGGAAATCACAGTGAAGGCATTGTTTTTTTTGCACTGCTAAGGCCAAAGAAGAGTGTAATATCATTGAAAGCCTTCAGGGGAAGAGTGGGAGGAGAGAAGTGTAGGTGGAAGCAATGTAATGAAAATGGGAGTAGCAACACAGCTGGCCAGTCGAGCTAAATGATCAAAGAACACCTCATGCGTAGGTTATAGCACAACTAAAGTAATGAATAGCAAATAAATGGCTGTTAGTTTCTTGGATACACTTGCTCATTTGCGACCAACTTACAAAAACAAAGTGCTTTAATCACATCTAGGTGTGGAAACATAACATTTAAGTGCATGGCACCGCAGTGGTAATGCTGCTTTGAGGGTGAAAAGACTGCATTTTTAATCCTCTCTTTTATTTGTGTGGTATTTATTTGATGGCTGCTTGCATGCGAGTGTTGCGCACAAAGCTGTGAGGAGAAGAAAAACCTTGGTTCCCTGAACAATGGGAACATTAATATGATCTGATGAGTCGTCTTCCCCACTTCTTTTTGCATCCCACGCACATGATGTTTTGGGGAAAGCCAAGGGATGCCTTCCACTCACATTCTGTCTGGGCAGTTGTTAAACTTGGTGGCGGATATGAAATGTTGTCTGCACTCGTACAAGAGATATGAGGAGTTTACACTTCTCCAAAGTTGGCCCTTTGGTGTCTCAGTGACACGTTTCCAGAAAATAGAACAATAGTGTTACAATGCCTCAAACACAGGAGCTGCTTTTGATTACTATTTTGATTGTTTTTTAAGATATATATTGTTATTAACTCTAAATCAATGTACACAGGTCTGAGGAAACTCAATAATTCATGACAAGTCACCCCACCTTTTTTCTTGACCTCAACCAATCAAATCAATTCTGTCACAGGCCGACCTGGAAATAGTTGTTAGACTACTGCAACTCCCTCCTCCTCCCAGTATCACTAATAAATCCCTCTCTAGCCTCCAACTGGTCCAGGACTCAGCAGCTATGCTTCTAACTGGTTTTAACCAAGCAGCAAAATATGAAGCCCATGCGGAAGTGTTATAAAGTGCAATTCATCAAGGATCAGCTTGAGGCTGGCTGCAGAAACACCGGAAACCACATAGACACCGATTCAAAAAAGACTATCTTTACAGCAGAAATGGCATTGGTGTGCGTCGCTAATTTCTCCATCTGCACACACTGTATGGGGGTGACTTTTTTTCTAACACGACGGTTCAGAAGGTATTAAGATTACGAGTTTTGGCCCAACTAAGGACATGACTGACTTGATTGACAGGCAGGAACACATAGCTGTTGGCTAGGAGGCTCAAACCCCGCCTCTTTACGTCACACTCTTTTGGATGACTTCAGCATTTCCAATGTGGCTCCCGCCGACGATTGGCTTCAAAACGGCGCTCAGGAACAGATGGGTGACGTCACGTATACTACATCCATATTTTATACAGTCTATGGTTTCTACAGACCACATCACATCACTCCTGTTTTTGCTTCTCTCTACTAGCTTCCTGTGCATTTTAGAACAGATTTTAAGATTTTGCTGATCACATTTAAAGCTTGTTTAGGTCCCACCCCAGGCTACATTGCGGAAATTCTAACACCTTATAAGCCATCTTGCGGTCTTAGACCGTCAGGTGGGGCATTTTTGATCATTCCAAAGTCGAGGTTTTTCCCCATCAGAGCCCCTCAACTTTGGAACAACCTCCCTGATGAGTTAAGGTATTTTTGATCATACCAAAGGCGAGGTTTTTCCCCATCAGAGCCCCTCGACTTTGGAACAACCTCCCTGATGAGTTAAGGTTCGCAGAGTCAGTGACATATTTTAAATATTTTCTTAAGACCCATTTTAACAGACTTACTTTTAAGTGACTTCATCCTTTTAACCACTATTTATTTTTATGTATTAATATTAAGTTCTTATCCGACTAATTAATTGTTTATAATTTGATTTGATTATTTTGATTTGTTTATTCATTGTTTTACTTATTATTCATTTATAATTTTTAATGTTCCTTATTTTCCATTTTCCCCTTTCTCTGATGTGATGTCGTCTTCTTATTCTGAAAACCTCTTTTGTCCTTTAATGCTTTTATTTACTTATCCATTTATTTTTATTTATTTATTATTGAAAAACCTCTTTAAGACTGATTCATTGGTCTATTATCACACCACTTTATTCTGTTTAAACTACATTTATTATTTTTAATCTTTTAGGTTGTATTTTGTTATCCGAATCATGCTCTTCTTGTCAAAGCACTTTGTAAACATCTGTTTTTAGAAGGTGGTATACAAATGAAGTTATCATTATAATTATTATTATTAATAGCGGGCTGTTTTTTTTTAAAACTGGGCTGCCTATTATTAAAATTGCCACATCCCAATTTTGAAGTTGATTGCTTCCTTTTGTAAAACCCCTGTGATTGTTTCTCAGTTGTCACACTGAAGTTGCAGTTCTGTGTCTTTTTCAATAATTCTAAAGCCATGTGGATTTCTTATTAAAAGACATATCAAACACAGTGTTTTAGTGCATCTGGACCCATATTTATGTGAGGATGTGTCTTGTCAATACACCACCCTAACAAAGAAGCAGGTCATTATTTTGTTTACCACCTTATCTGAGTCTGCACATTACAGGAGTCTGGACCACCGCTGAAGCACTTATAAATTACTACCCAGCTGCAAAACGACTTCACTCTTTTAAAAGAGACTATTGAATGCAGGACTTAGTTGTTGTTGTTTTTTTTGAACCTGAGATTTGTCCTGTTGAAGAACTTTTCTTTATGAGTTCATTAGAAGACTTAGACAGTAAGACAAAACACACTCTTTTAATGGTGACAAATGGCAATGCCTCTCACTGCCAAGGCTATTTCTGTGATAAATGTTCCTGATGCTTACTCTCCCAAAGTGCTATGTTGGCAGAACAAAGACTGAAAAGAGGCTGTGCAGTGGGTTTTGGACAAGAAGGGGGAGCTGGGTCGTGATCAGGATCAGCACTGGTTGAAATGATTGCTTCCCATGTCCTCCCCTTGCTAGAGCTTGAAACTAACTTTCTTACATGGTAGCACTTGTGCTTTCTACTTCAAAAAGTAGGAGCTCCAGCAGAAATGTTGGAGCACCACGACTAAAATGCTTAAAATGAGTGGATATTGTGACGAATGCAGTATTACCTGCAACCTTTGTCCCACAGGTTTTAGATTGAAGGCAGTGCATTGTACCATTTTTGAAGCGGAGCCATCCAAGGTCAGGTCAGCCATTCGCTCTGAAAACTCTGAGTGTTTTGTGTTGCTGAGGCATCTACATTCAACACATATTATTATTAGAGTATTTCTTCCCGAGTTATTATATATGATTTACACTCACAAACTGACTGTAAACATCCCATATTTGAAAAGCTTTGAGGGTGTTTTTCATACTGTGTACTCTGGTGCAACTTTATCGTGCATTATCTTACCTTTCTATCGATTCATAAGATAGAAGTGCACATAGTGTGTTTATCTGTAATACTTTTATTTTATTTTATCTGATTTTTATTTTATTTTTATTTTTATCATAATTATTAATGTTAGTTATGTAAATACATTGTTGTATTATCCTGTCCCGTATTGTAAGCTGCTGGAGCAAAATTATTCCCCCATTGGGTGGATCACTGAAGTACATCCATCCATCCATCCATCCATTCTCCCATCCATCAAACCATCCATCCATTTTCCCATCCATCAAACCATCCATCCATCCACCCATCCACTCATCCGCCAACTCATCCATCTATCTATCTATCTATCTATCTATCTATCTATCTATCTATCTATCTATCTATCTATCTATCTATCTATCTATCTATCTATCTATCTATCTATCTATCTATCTATCTATCTATCTATCTATCTATCTATCTATCTATCTATGCATCAACCCGCCCATCTATCCATCCATCCATCCAACCACCCACTCATCCATCCATCCATCCATCCAACCACCCACTCATCCATCCATCCAACCACCCACTCATCCATCCATCCATCCATCCAACCACCCACTCATCCATCCACTCATCTATCTATCTATCTATCTATGCATCAACCCATCAACTCATCAACCAATACATCATTCCACCCACCTAATTACAGTAGCGGTAATGTTAGCAACCACGGACAGTTCTACAAACATCTTCCATTAGCTACCACAATAGGCACGGCAAGCTACTGCTACCATAATTGCCATAATTGAGCCGGCCCTCGCTGTAGTAATTCCTGATAAGAGGCAGTCTTGATTGATGTCAAAACACTGCTTCTGTTACCAGGCATTACTAATCAACCACTGGTCACTGTTAGCAATCGTTTACAGAGAAATGGACAAAAGACGGGGAAAGAATGGCGCTAGATTACATGACTAACATGGTTACTATTCTGAGCCCTGCTTTCTTTAGTCTTCTGAGTTTTGTTCACCTGCTTGCAAACATTCAACTCGACTCTAACTAACTACAGTGTTCTGCCTGCATGCGAGTGAAACATTAGTGTATGAATCTGAGTTTTCTCGCCTTAATTGGGAAAGATGCCATTACGCTGTTTGTTTTAGCTCTGATTAACTCGCTGGTACTCTTTAGCATAGAGCACTGTGCAGAATACCCCAGTGGCAGCTTCTCATCTTTGTGCCAGTGTGCACCCTGCGGCACTTACAGTCACAAACACCGGCCCTTATTAATGTTGATTCCATTACTGACTTAATGACAGGCCAGAATTTAATTTGTTGTTGTGTGGGTAAAGTTCTCCTTGCATGCTGATGCTTATACTCAGCTGAAGATCATGTGTGGGGAAGAACTACTGCACAACTGGGGATAGGGGTTTCAGATCCAGCAACAGCAGCAGGGGCTAATCAGGAGCTGCATTCTTTGATTCAAACGTTAAAATGTTACTATACCTTTAAGAAACTTAGTTTGGAAACAAAAACATAGGGATTTTGATGCTCTTAAAGATATGGTCTAACAAAGTTGTTTGATTGCTGCTTTGTCAGAGCATTAGATACATGTTTAATCAATATTTAGATTTAGTCAAATTGCTATAATTTAAATATCAGTTAAATCTAGTTATTTGATCTGATAGGATACTCATTAGTATCTGTTTGGGATCTGCACTAGGCCATCCCTAGTTTGAGTAATATTCCCCATGTTTATATTGGAAACACTCTGACAAGTGAGTGTCAGAAAGCAGAGTCTGGCAATAAAAGCAAACGAGACAAGGTCAGGTTTGTCACAGCCAGAAGCACAACAGATGTCAACATGTATTTTTGTTAGATGAAATGTCTGTCACCCTGTCACTCCAACATTTTCACTTTGACACCTGTAATATTTTCACTTGAAAGGGGGAAGAAAAAAAAAAAGAAATGCTTGGTTTGACAACACACCAAATTATCCTGGAATTTAAAAATTCATACTTTACTCAGGAGTAATCATTTCTCTGTTTCACTCACTTCACTGACGGTTGTTTTTATGCTTGTTCTAACACCACAAACGGTAAAGAATCACATCATCAGATACTTTATCCTTTTAATGCGCTGCATCCTGATAATCTGGTGCTCAGCGATGTTTTATCGTGTCTTGACATCTGAAGCTTTGACACACACAAATAGAGAGTCAGGAGACACGCCTGATCTTATTCTGGAGCAGTGAAAGACAGGCAGCTACAGAGATGAAATGAAGCAGCTCTGCCGCCCCAAGGCAGCTGGAGAGCACCATTGGTGCACAGGCAGAATGCTGTCATCCAGGCAGACAGTTCACAAGCATGGAGGGGCTGCAGCTAGTTCTTGACCCCTTGACTTGTGCTGCTTGAAAACACTTTTGTGTCGGCTCTCCTCTATGCGAGGGACTGTCACTTCCTCGCAGCCAAATACATAATTATTGTGTCTATGAGTGTAAGTCTGAGGCAAATAGGCTTCCAAAAATACGTCTGAGGTCACAGCCATGCATGTTAAGTGGGAGTGAAACACAACTTGTGTGCGAGCAGTGTTGACAGCTGCATTGATTAAAAAGAGGCGTATCAGTGTAATCAACATAACACTTGTGTCTGATGGACAACTGGAAAACAAGGCTGAAACACGCCTGCTGTAAACAGACTGTTAGAGAAGCCTGCCAAAGCAGCTGACGGACAAACATGTTGTTTGAAGAATCAAACTCCTGACCCAAAAAATGTGGTTCAGTCTGAAATCAGCTGGATGCTCATGAGAATTTAAGACATTTCAGAATCTCATCCCAAAGCAGAAATCCACCAAGACGAGTCGTTTCCAGCCACTGACATCGAATGCAGGATTATTTTTATTTTCTCTCTAACACTGTCCATTTGAGCTCATCCTATGGGAAGACACCACCTCAAAGACAACACCGCTAAGCTTACCGGTAGCCTGCAGCTGCATTTTTCTGAGGTACAAAGGTTGCTGGTCGAGTCAGGATTTACTGAGAAACAAGTTACACAACAGGAAAATCCCCCTGCTTTGCCTAAGTCACAGGAGAGAGGGACTCTTAACGGCCAAAATCCACCAGATTCATGTCCGGTCCATCTCGGATACATCACAGCACCAGATCTGATAGGTTTCTATTCTAGTTAATGTGTTTACAACTCCGTTGTGCTCGGAGCACTCCGGATCAGATACACAAGACTTCTATTTTTGTGGATGCTGGAGCATGATGCATCAAACTCAACAGAGCAGATGGAGAAGGACAGGAAGTCAGACACCACAACAAAATTAAAACATCCGGTTCATTTTGAGAATAAAACACTCTGTGTTATCACCAGATTATATTTCCCCTTAACTACAACAACAAACCATCATGATGAGCGGAGCCAGGCCTGGAGTCAACAGGTCAGAGGTTTTCAGAGGACCAGAAAGACAACATGGATGAGGAGAGGAGGAGGAGAATCCCTGATTCAGTAATTACCACAGGAAAACCTCGGTCACATGACTCCAGCTGTCCGGTGGTCCTGCTCCATGCTGGGTTCTGAAAACCCAACCGGTGGGTGTTGGACAAGAAAGCACGGAGCCAGACTGCAGCGGATCTGGTGGAAGACCCGTGTTATGTTAAATGATTGGTGTGCATGCAAAAACAAGTCTGTTTAACTCTGATTCAATTAATGAAATATTATATATGAGCTGTTAAAATATGTTATACAAAAATAAATCCACTCCCTGTTTTTAGCTTGATTTAACATGAGGCTGTCAAATTGTGGGCTTGTTGGTTTGTTGACAACCAACAGAGGTAAATGTAAACAGCAGGGAAGAAACCATTTGCAAACTGCCTTTATAAAAAGTTACATTTGGGAAACATTTTCTGAATCGCTTGGAGAAACTTGACACTCGAGCTTGTGTCTGAGAAATACGATGCCAAAATGACAAAATGTCTGCAATGTGGGTCTTGTCTTTAAAATATGTTTCCTCAGGTGAATGAAAAGATCATTTTCTTGGATGTCGTAGTAACCCTGAATCACCCCTTTTTACTATGTTTTCTATCTTTCCAGAAAAAGGCGAGCTTTGTAGACTGACAAGAAATGGTTTCATCAATTTACTTTCATCCATTTAGGACGCCTTCACATCACCGAGTGCATGCACTCCCCGAGATGCTGTACCACCTTGAATACAGTCCAGTGATGATGAAAAAATAAATTAGATGCGTGTCCTACTGAACGAAGGTTGCCTCTCTGTTAGAAACTGAACTTTTCCCCCCTGAAGATATGGCAGGCTTAACAGTAGAGACAAAACTGGCCTGAGGCAATAAAGAGGCACCACACTGACTCAGCTCTCCCCAGCGTGAGCACGTCTGGATCCCCTGCCAACAAAGTCTATGATGCAACAGATACGGCTCCAATGAAAGGTTATGATTAAAAATGAAATATATAGAAGAAGAAAAAAAAAGTCAAATAGGCTCCCAGGATTTAGATTATGGATTTTTTTTTCTTCTAAATCAAAGAAGCAATGGATGATGGGTGACATATTGCACTCACACACTCACACACACACACATGCAAACATTAAAAAAAAGGACAGTTCCATGAAAGGAGGAACAGCCCAAAAGTGATGCTTGGTTCCCGCTGTTTGACTCAAAGCTGCTGCTGTTCTCTGATCTGAACCGAATGATTGTACATTAAAATAAAATAGGTGGGAGTGGGGAGAACTGTCAGCACTCAGCTTGACTACAAGCCCACAAGCTAAACTGACAGTAGGTAGAATCTTGCCTCTCCCGCTTCGACAGGGCGTATGCAGTGCAAACTCAGATAGCGCCTCGCACCCCTGCTGTTTCAGCTTGAAGTAAGAAAAGGCAAACTCTCAGGCTGAATTCTGAAACCCTGTTGTTGTGATACAGACTGTGCCATTAAATCTCGCCGTAGGCAATGCCAAGTATTGACGGAGGAGGTTATAGAAGGCCAGTTAGATTATAACAAGATGGATAGCATGGGCCAGTGGTCAAGCACCTGTTCGTTTGTTGGTGGAGGAGGAAACAAACTGTTCAAAGAAGCAGGTACAGAACATCTGCTCTCTGCAGTGAAATACATACACCCTCACTTTTTTTATACGTCGATAACTTGTTCAGGGTATGACCTGATCGTAAAAGATGGAGACTTTTAAATGCAATTCAAGAAAAACATTGTGAGGCATGTATACAGAGGGAATCCTGCAATAGGCTGTAAGCCCCCCTTCAAACATGCAACAGTATTTTAAAGTCAGCCAGGGGCTCCTTCAGGCTAAAATGGCTATTTCATAGTCTGGTAGCATGTCCAGAGAGGGGAAGTAAACCATGAAAATCCTGTAGGACATTCTTCAAACCTTCTTATTTTATCATGGTACAAAATGGATCAATGGGAAGTAGGGATGGGACATCATTTTTGAATATTCGAATATTCGTTCACTTAGTAAAAATCAAAGAGTTACTTTGAATATTTTCTCATTTTAAAGTACAAGTTTTCATTGTTTTCACCGGTGCCTGGTTGTAATACTGTATTCCCACCAGACGGTGGCTATAGAGCGTCTTAAAGCTGCTTGCTAATCGCATTAAGTAACAGAAGAAGAAGAATGCTAACTGCATTAAATAGCAAAAGAGAAGAAAACATGAGCAACAGTTGTGGCAATTTTCTCAGTTTTATGGCTCTTGCACTACTACATATGTATTTCCAGAGACGGAGACATGTTTGGACGTGTGTGTGTGTGTGTGTGTGTGTGTGTGTGTGTGTGTGTGTGTGTGTGTGTGTGTGTGTGTGTGTGTGTGTGTGTGTGTGTGTGTGTGTGTGTGTGTGTGTGTGTGTGTGTGTGTGTGTGTGTGTGTGTGTGTGTGTGTAGGGATTATTCCAATAATCGCTTAATAGATGCTGTTGATTATCGTATTGTATTTTGGCTTGAAATGCCCATCCCTAATAGGAAGTTGTAACCTAGTTTGAGAGTTTGCGAGAATTTATAAGGAACTAGTCTAGTGAGCACATAAGACAAATATTGTTATGAAGCTCAGCCAAGTTCCTTTTACATGATCAATCAATCAACCTTTATTTATACTCGAGAGATCATTTAGGGGCAACCTACATTTACAATGATATCGAGTCATTTACAGTGACATTTAAAAAACAAACAATCAACAATGCATCTGGAGTATCAAATAGTTGTTTTTTTTTGGATTTGGATATAAAAACAATTATAAGATCAAATAAAATAATACAAATAAAAGGAGGTGTTGGGGATTGACTATAAAAACACTAAAATAGGAAGAGCGGATGGTTAAAATGATACAATAATATACACAGTGTGGAATCTTGATTAATACCCTCTATTATGATCATGCATTTTTCTTACAGATAATCCTGTGCTTCTTATTATGTTCATGTATTCCTTGCTCATGTATTCTTTTTTTTAACAATTGTATCAATATGCTTTCCATTATACTTGATTTATTGAAGTAGCCTGTAATAGTAAGGCATAAGGTCAGAGATCTGTGCAAATATCCGCACAAAGGTGAAATCGAGGACAGAAACCCCAGTTCTGCAGTTCAAGGCAGGTTTAGCCCGGATGTGGTTTCACATCTTCAGCCCCCACTGCCTTGCAAAAGGCCAAAAGGTCCACCATGGTCTCAGGTGGCAGTTGAATGAGAGCTGAGGGGATTTTTTTGGTGACATGATGATGAACGGTTTGTACTATGATAAATGAGCGCCTTGTGATTACATAAACATTCAATGGTAACGATGTACGCTTTCTTAAGATTTTTTAATAACCGCAAGTGTTGTAAGTTGTAGACGTATGCTTTTTGCAAACCGCTAGACCGGGGTAATGTCTCGGTTGTTTCCAGAGTACAATGTTCACCTGACATGACCCTTTGCTCACCCTTGATTGCAACTCACCCACACCTGTCACCCCCCCTTTTTCCTCCCCCTCCCTTTGTCTTTTCTTTATGAACTGTATTAACTGTATTAAGATGACACGTACACATGTTTCCCCCCTCCCTTTCTCCTCCCTTATGTTTGAAGAACTATAAAGTATTGAGCATCTCTGCCATTCGGCGGAGAACTTCAGATGCTCTTGAGTATGCTGTAACTTCTCTCTCATGCCGCATGAATAAACTTTGTGTGTAAACTTTTATACTGAGTTCGAAGCCTCATTTCTGGTCACTGCTCCGCTGGACGATCGCCTCACGGCTGGGCCACCCTACCACAACAGGAACATGCAAAAGTAGCTGGTTTGAGGTGCGAGTCTGATAACAACGGTCTGGGTATTTAAGAAGTTCAGTGAGGTATGGTGGTAATTTTCCTAAAACAGCTTTATAGATTAAATGAATCAGATCAGCTGATTTATGGGCGTTTACTCTTTAAATGCCAAACCAAACAGATTTTGCCATCACTCCCATTGGCCAAATCCATTCTCTGTCCTCCGCTTTTAGCCATTTTTTCAATCTAATTGCTTGGACTCTCCTACCTAGTCTTGTCCTATAACCTCATCAGTGTCAGTCCATTTCCTCAACTTGTTCTGCATCCTTCCTTCACCACCACCACCACCACGAGTGTCTAGACTCCATCAGGTTATCATATCCAGCTCAGAGCCTCAATACCCCTTCAGCCTGTGAAGACATTTCTTTAAAATAAATGTTAACTTGTAATTGGATTTCTTCTCCTTGTGCTAATTTGACTTCTCTGCTTCTCCACATATTGCAGACATCAACTCAACTCAAACTTTTTTTATAGAGCTCGTTAAAAACAACCAGAGTTGACCAAATCAAAAGCAGCACAAATGACAAAAATAACCCAAACAATGCCAAAGATCCAACACTAAGATACATAAACACAGTGCAACTATATAATCAAATTAATTTAAATTGAATTTACATTTTGCCAGATGTCCACTCAACCTTGATTAAAGGTTGCATGCATGCATGTATGCCCGTCCATCCCACTAGAAAGCCTGTCAATACAGTGAGTATAACTGCAGCTCTTCTGCTACCATAATGTGCCCTTTAATGGTCCCAGAGTTCAGGAGATATTGCAGTTGATAGGGGACTGAAGCCACTTTAAAACACCTTTATCATCCCTAATGCAATGTAAATGTAGTCCCTTCGATTGCATAATTTAATGCATCAGTTGCCCCCCCTACTTTACACTGCATTAAACTTTATCATGGGTTAAACCCCTTAAAGAAGGGATAAATGGAGTCACGGCAGCAGCATCGTTAAGGGGTTACCTTTGGGCTGTTAACTGTCCTTCAGATGTTTTTCCACTCGCATTGTTCAGCATCCAGTTCAGAGAGTTTAAGAACTGATTCTTTGATGCATTGAGGATTTACTGGCGACATATGACGGCCCGCCAACTTACTGAAAATACAACCCCGGTCTTTCTTTTAACACGTTTCACATTTGTATGTGCTTCAGGAAAATATTTAATCAGCAAGCACACAGTACACAGGGCAGAGATTTACCGCCTCTATAAATCTCTGCTGCGGTTACAAGTAATACAAAGAGAAAAGCAATCATCCATTCAGCTGTCGTCTCTCAATTCTCTCAGCTGGTGGATACAACACACCTTAAAGCTTTGTATCGAGCTAACTTGGTGTTGATTCAATATTCTGGAGTTGATCCGGAGCAGTTAATTAGTGTTTCTCCGTCTTTATCAGATTATAAAATAGAGAGTTTTCATGTTTTCTAGGTTTTTAGCATGCCCTGAGTACATTCAGCAACTCTTCAGGTGATTTGCCTCGTGTGACCTTCATCAGTTATTTGCCGAGCAGAAAACAACTGATGTGCTGCGAGTTCTCCTCTTTAATCACGGCTGAGCAGCTTTTGCCCATTATAGCTGTTGTCTTCCTCTAATTACCCTGATCTAATAAGTGCATTTGCTTGCAGTGACAGACATACATCCCAAACTATTATGACTGTCATTATCCGGTCGCAGCATTTTTCAGCGAGGCGCAATTCCCATTTTTGCTTAATTAGACATTGCTAAATGTTAACAGATAAAGCTTGGGCGAGCAAGTCAGTCTGCGTTCACATTTACACCCGGCACAGCAGATGGTAATAAATTAGATATGAGAGGGGAAAAAAGGGGAGAGGAAAAAAGAGAGAGAGAGAATGAGGAGCTAAATCAACTCCTGTTAAAAGGTAGCAGAGAGAAAACCTGCCGTGTTCAGTTTGTGACCTTTGAGGTGGAGCCTGTCTTTGTTCTAAACAATGATTGTGGAAATAATGATGCTATTATCTTTTCTCATCTGTTTGTGTTATAGTTACATACTTTTACAGCATTACTTTGATGCATGCTTCTCAAAAGTTCTGTATTTTTAACATTTCGACGAATAGGTTTTCACCGTTTTACAGCTTTGATATCGAACACAACTATGTGTTGGTGCAGTGGATGGATAGTTCTTCCCCAAGGTTACAACAACTTGATTTTTGCAAAAATCTATAATATAGCATGACTAAGCTGGAGAACTGACAAATACATGACTCTAATGAGGGATGTCAATTTTTAAAGTCATATTTTTGGGGGGCTTTTTGCCTTTTTATTTTATAGGACAGATGAAGAGAGACAGGAAATGTGGGGAGTAGAGAGTGGGGGAAGATATGCAGGAAGTGGTCAACCGGCCGGGAATCGAACTGTCGACCCCTACGACGAGGACTGTCACTTCTGTACGTGGGGCACTTAGACCGCTAGGCCACCAGCGCCCCGGGATGTCAAATTTAAGTATTCTCCGTGATCGCTTTTTGAAAATCTTAACGATCAATTAGCAATTAATATTTTAAAAAAAAATAATAATTTCTGTCAAAAACAATGCCGAATAAGTTTTTTCCCCTAAATCTGAATTTCTTTAACGTCACAATGTGTATATAACTGATGGTGTTGAATAGCTACGGATCGTATTGAGGAGTAAACACACTGAATATCAACGTGTGGAGCAGGCTTATGAAAATAATCTCTGCCGAGATACACTCATACAAAGTGAAGGCTCAGACTACAACATGTGGATTTACTGCAACAAGATAACAGAAACCTATTTTGGACTCAGTGTCCAGTTTTCTGCCTACTAGTTCCTACTTTTTTATTTTACCAGGAATATTCCAATTGAGATACACAGTCTCTTTTACACAGGAGTCCTGGCCAAGACAGCAGCATAAAAAGTTTCACAAAGAGAACAAGACAAAACATCAAACCATAGCAATATATGACATAGATTAATAAGTTAGCAGTGTTAAGCAGTAAAACACGTGCACAGGCTGATCAGATGATCCTGTATCCCTGTTTTAAAATCCTCCAATCTAATTAAACAATCAGGTTTTAGGTGAGCTTGAAGCTCAGACCAGGATCAGGGAGCAAAACTATTAAAAGCATTTTTTCCAATTGCATTATTGAGAAAAAGAAGCATGTGTATGTGGTCAGGTGTCAGCTGGGAGCACAACCGGGTCATAATCAGTACGGCGTAGAAAAAAAGCGCTCGTGGAGACCTGTCACTCAGCCGAGCGTCTCTGCTGTGAGCAACAACTTTAGTCAGCTTATTCACATAAAACATGCTTTAAATGTAAAACACCTCTCTGATAGCTGAATGAAATATGAGACTACATGATGTTTGTTTCACGTGATAGAAAATCAAGAACAGTAACAGTGTTTGAGTAAGTTCGAGCATCCCTAACTTTAACAATACTCTTATTCTTCTGTAAATGGCCCCCAGTGTCTGCACTGGTATTTTTTCTTACATTGGCACCATTTTTTCACATCTTTAGAATCAATTTAACCAAGACAAAAAGGTTACAAAAGATATTTAACATTATTTGTGATGAAATTATAGAGTTGTGCCACCCTAAGAAAAATGGACAACGATTGGTTTCCCATCATTTTTAACTTAAGTGCAAAAATAATTATCCCAAATAGTCTTGAAATGATAGCTGTGTAAGTTAGTTTTGTTGTTACTAAAATGTCTTTTTATGTTGGATCAATTTGAACAAGCTCATGCAAACAATGACCCGGGAAGCAAACAATGACCTTATCAGAGCTACCCAATTATCACGACTTGCATTATGAAACATTTCCCATGATATTGCATTCTCAAAAGAGGAGATCCACTAAGGACAAAACTTTTTATCGACGTAGCTTTTGGTAGCGATCCAAATCAAAGAGGGCAAAATGACATCAGCTTTATATCATAACTTTGAAGCAAGGGTATGAGAAGGTTCAAGTTTAATGAGACGTCGCTCCTTAATCAGTGCATTAACAGGAACGATGTCCTAAAGTACCCCCTCTCTCTCTCTCTTTCTCTCTCACCTGCAGAAGAGCATGTGTCAGGAGCTGCAGGTTATCAGATACAAAAAGGGGGCAAAGAGCGGCGAGAGATTGTCCAGTTAATTGATAATGGACTGATGTTTAATACAGATGTGAGATAAGACAAAATGTGAAAATTGTTGGCGAGTATTGGAGGGTGGGAATATGCTCGAGCGGCCCGGCCAGTTATTGCCAGTAGTCTGTAATGTAACGTAATGACATCATCAACGAATATAGAAAAAAAAAAGATGAACCAAAGGAATCATCCTCTGGAACAAGAGTGAACACTTAAGGGGTTGTTTATATTTCAGATCAGTTTAATCAGGTTTATGCTAAAGATGAGATCCTCGGGGCAAGTTTGTCGGTGCTCAACTGACTACCCGCTTTCACACTGCATGTAGCAGAATGTATTTATGTAATCAAAAACATGATGACGCAAAGGCATGTCAGTCTTAGCTTTCTGCTGCAAAAAGAGAATTAAAGCTTCGGCTAAAAACAGTTTCAATCTTAACAGGATTACGCAAGCAACAATTTCCTGCAGCCGCCTGGAGGGGACCATTTCCGAGTTTAAATAGAGCTAACACTTTCACCTCTGTAGGCAGCTGTGCATAAATTGAATCTGCAGTTCGAGGTTTTGCCATTTATAAGACTTCTATTAGGCTGACTTCTGTCTTCTTTACCCGGACAAAGATAGAAAGCACTCTTCATGCTTGTTTTTTCGCGTCTGCACATTCAATAATGCAGTTAGAAGGGGGGTAACAGCCAGCCTGCCCCATGCTGTGCTGCAATAGGAAGCTTTCTCTCAACTTGAAAAGTAAGCACAGAATATATAAATGCAAAATATACTTTCTCAAGCTTGTTCCTTCCCTTTTTGTTTGTGTTTTCCCGACCGCCGTAATGACTACAGCCGGCGGGGGAATTCTCACCTGATGAACGCCTTTATCGTGTGATTATTTGAGACAGCTCTTAAAATGTGAACGTAGAGGCCTGCTGATGCTTAATTAAGTAGCCTTTATGCTGTGCAGCCATCACTTCTGCAATCGGAGGATGGGGGGGAGCACTGAAAACAAATGAAGCCCTTTTTTGGTATTCACCGTTGACAAGCAATGTGGTGCTCATGAACACAAAAACAAGCACTTAACATGGCTTGTGTTTACATCCTGTCTAAAGAACCCCAACTTATATACTACCCCCATGTCTGCAAGTTATGTGGTACATATAGAATGGGTTTTATATGACTGGAAGTGTCCTGTAGCTGGTGAATGAGACTAACCAGGTAACAGAACAACCAGTTTATCCTTCACTACATCAGTAGAGCCTTGGGATCCATGCGTGGGCAGCAAAGACAGACTGGAACATAAAGATTAAAAGGGGTACAGTCTGGAGTCTTGATTGAAAACATTCTTAATGAAACTTTCTTTGGTGCAAAGTGTCTCAGATTTGTTCCTGTTCCTTAAGACAGTTTTTTAAGGTGCAACTGGATATCTGTAAACCACCCATGCATGGGCTGACACAAATGAGATAGCATAGAACAAGCTAACTTGTCAGGTGTTGTGAATGCAGGCATCGATACCTACTAGTATGTACTGCTTGGACCAGCTCTTAGTTATGCTGCTCTATGCTTAGACTGCTGGGGGAACTGGCGCACTGACATACTGGGATCCCATCTCACCCCCTCATCACTTACTTTAACTCTACCTGTCCCATTAAAAGTTACTAACCATAGACCTTTCTGGAGTCCCTGAGCTCCCTTGTCTCGTAGGTTCCTCTGACATGCTGGACTCCAGCGGCAACAGCTACTACTACTCGTCTCATCACTATCACCGCTCCCTCTATCTCTTATTCTCCTCTATCCCTCTTTCCAGACTCAACTCGGTCAAGGCAGATGTGCGTCTAACATGAGTCTGGTTCTGCTCAAGGTTTCTGCCTGTTAAAAGGAAGTTTTTCCTCGCCACTGTGACTAGCTAAATACTGCAAGGTGCAATGCGCATGATGGATTAAGAGGAGATCAGACTGAGTCTTATCCTGTCTTGGTGTTGGATCTCTCTTCACAATTTGACATAGAGTACGGTCTAGACCTGCTCTGTTTCTAAAAGCGCCTTGAGATAACGTTCGTTGTGATTTGGCGCTATACAAATAAAGATAGATTGATTGCAGATACATAAAGTAATGCTTCACTCGCCTATGGAGTCGGTCTTTTGGGATGGCCTTATTTGCACATTTATTTTTCACAATCATGAAGCAAGCCATACCTCCAATATTTACAAAAAGGCACCAAATCCCCTTATACGTTTAGAGTTCAAGGTCAGTCAGTTGCTCGTAGCTCAGGTCATAGCTAGCATACAGCAACCACCAAAGCAGTTAAATGAGGGATCATTGGGAAAAAAAATGCTACTTAAAGTGGTCTTGATGAGCTCCAACGGCAACAAATAAAAGGGTTTTCATGCTAGCTTTATTTGTATACTATAAAGTTTAAATTTTGACATGGTGGTCTATGGGGATTGACTCACTTTTGGGGCCATCCTCAAGTGGCAATTTGGGGTACTGCAGCTTCCCAATACTCTTCACTTTTGCTTTGGTGGTTGCTTCTTTGCCATCAACTAGCTCTTAAACTAACAGTGCATCATCCACAGAGTCAGTTCTACTAATTATCATAATATGTGGAGTTTTCCACATTACAGCTGAAGATCCGCTTTCATTTTCAAGGTATGATGACTCGGACTCTACTACATCCTTTTATGCACGTTCACCCTGAGTGTTTAACTTTTCCGTTTTTATTCAAAATACAACCACATTAGTATCTTTTTTCAGAACAAGAGTCATCGCCATGCTTTTTCTATTACCACAGTAATCTAAATGCAAATTTTAACTGTCCCTTTTTCCACCAAGATGATGCTCCTGGCACAGCATGCACACTAGAATTGAGACGTGCTTTTCCCCCTTCTGTTCCCTTACCTCTCCTGCATAATCTCAAATGAAGACTGATTATCGTGTTGACGTATTGTAAGAAGAAAGTACATCACTAATAAAAAAATAAAAAATTATGATAAAATAAAAAATAAAACCTTGAATTTTAGGCTTTTCTCTCTGGACAGATTTAGCTGTTTAAAAGTGAAAGCTTTAAAAAAAAAAAACCTGGAGGGATGACTCACAAGGGGAATACTTTGCTCAAATACATCATTGTACTACATGGAGGACTTAGTAGTCGAGTTCTGCATTCACGGTGGTGCTCTGTAATGATCCAGATGTTAATTTTGAATCTAATCAAATCACAGTTTCAGTATCTAGTATTTTTAAATAAAATGTTCAAATGTAATCCTGAAGGACATGCTGCATTTACCATCTGCACTTAATGGAAGCTCTGCAGAGATTTTCCTCACTTAATGTGTCTGTGTAGTTACTTTTATTGTGGAGGGAATGAGAAAATGCACACCGTCTACACACTGTGTGTCGCTACAGCTATCCTGGATACACTGATATGGATTGGTGGCAGTGAAAGGCTTCATCATTCCTGGCTTCTGCCATGCCCCTGCCATCAATTTCCCCTGCCTGAATATAGTCCTGAGTGACACCTGGTGAGTTGCTTTCTCCTATCAGTGTCCTTCCTTGGCACTGTAAATACATCTGTCGTGCGTTTCTTGAACGTGACTGTCCTCGTGTACCTGCAGACTGATGCGTCGGTGGTCTGATACCAATAATCTTTGTCTGCACGTTGCTGCTTTGGCGTTGTGACTCAATTGTACTCTATCATTTCAGTCAGGGACACCTACTGTGAACTTTTTTATCATTTCCAACCCATTAGATGAGAGAAGGCTGTCTAATATCATCCATTCATTCACTGTATCCTATAGCTGGGTACATTTATCTTCAAAGAAACTTATCCACCTGAAGCCACAAAGGTAAAGGTCACAATCCCTACAAAGGTGGCAAAGATTGTCAACAGTATACAGAAAACTTCCTCTGGAAACGTGAATGGAATATTTAAAATGCATATAGAATATAAAAATGGAATGTCTAGTTAGGCATAAAAAAAATCTGAGGGAAAATAACTATGAAAAAATTGTTCAAAAACAGCTTATTTTTTCTAGTTCAGAGCATTTCTCAGGACTGTGTGGGCGTGGCCTAACTATTTGATTGACAGGTCAATAGAGAGTTCACAGCCTGCAAGTTTGAGCCGTCTGACTCTGAATCTAAAGACATAAAAACTCCAGAATCTGAAAATTATTCATTTCAAATGGTCTCTGAGTGCTGAGTCACAAAAAACTTTAGAATCAGGACTTCTATCATTTATTAGTTATCTCTCCGTAGTCTCCGGGGCATCAGGAACATGGGACACCCTGAGCACAGGAGGCTGAAGTGTAGTATGTGCACGCAGAGGAGCTCAGCTCCAGGTGTCAGACTGAGTAGTTTGGCTGAATTCTGAGCTGTTTGTGGAAA
Source organism: Notolabrus celidotus (assembly GCF_009762535.1). Classification (NCBI taxonomy): domain Eukaryota; kingdom Metazoa; phylum Chordata; class Actinopteri; order Labriformes; family Labridae; genus Notolabrus; species Notolabrus celidotus. The sequence goes on from NC_048288.1 coordinate 28,236,882, forward strand.
GATAGTGAACTGATCCTGGGGAAAGTTAGTGAACCGGTCCTGGGGATAGTGAGTGAACTGGTCCTGGGGACAGTTAGTGAACCGATCCTGGGGAAAGTGACTGAACTGGTCCTGGGGACAGTTAGTGAACCGATCCTGGGGAAAGTGACTGAACTGGTCCTGGGGACAGTTAGTGAACCGATCCTGGGGAAAGTGACTGAACTGGTCATGGGGAAAGTTAGTGAACCGGTCCTGGGGAAAGTTAGTGAACCGGTCCTGTGGAAAGATAGTGAACTGGTCCTGGGGAAATATAGTGAACTGGTCCTGGGGAAAGTTAGTGAATCGGTCCCGGGGAAAGTTAGTGAACCAGTCCTGGGGAATGTTAGTGAACCGATCCTGGGGAAATGAGCGGAGCATATGCAAGACTGCTTTAGCCACTCGACTGTGGCTCAACTCAACCACGACCCAAAGTTTCCCCAAATCCACCGCAGTTAGAAAAATAGAAGAGTGTGCACTAATGCACTGGTGGATCACAGCGGTGCAAAGAGCAGAGACACAGCTAGACAGATTACAGGCAGTACGTTATTAGCAGGCTAACAGCAAACTAAGGCAACGCTGAGAGGAGCTCCTGAGTTGTTAGATTATTTTTGTCATAAATATCCAATTAAACCCCGCCTTCTTTAACCAAGTGTCAAAACATTCTCAGTAACTTGACTGATAATAGTTCAAAAATGTATTAAAGTTCAGTTGTAATATGTCATACATATATAATAGTATGTACATATGACTATAAATATCATAGGTAGAACATTTTTCTTGACTTGGGTGACCAGAGACTTTATGTGCAAAGGATCGGCTGTCGTCTGTCAAAGAAGGTATCCCACAAGTAGAAAATATCAGATAAATACAATGTTTATCCCTTTTGGGTTCCAAACCCCCAAGAACTTTAATTTCAGCTTGTTCAGTTGTACAGATTTAAAAGGTTTAGGATGCCTAAAAAAGACAGCAAATTGTATCCTGTTTTCAATCATTCGTTTTAACAAGGGGCTTTCAGACAGGACTTTTAAATGAATTTCAACCATCTCTCCTCCAACTCCCACAGTGCATAGTTGTTGAAAGGTTATTAATGTTTTGTTTGTGTTATCTGCCAGTGGGAAGCCACTTTTGCTCAACATTACACACTCAATTCTGTTCCCTCTACACGGAAAGTAATAGAACTTTTTCTTTTTTTTTTTTTCCAGATTGGTTTGTAAGTTTATTTTCAGTGTGGTTGCAGTTTATGAGAGTTTATACTGTCATACAAAGTAACACAGTGTGAAGCAGAAACCGGAAATTGAAGTTGGTTTTATAATCTTCACTAGAAGGTTTGAATAGAGCAGCTTTCAAAACAACTTGACATTTCGCTGTACAACAAAGACGAGAGTCAAAGATCCGAGTCATACGGCGCCGTGGGTTTCTGTCTGTGCTGGTAGAAGCACCTGGTAAGAGACTGATGAGTGCGAGGAGGCACTCTCGATCGAGGCTAATTATACATTTTACAGTCTCTGCTGACAAACTGAGCTGTCTGCGTGTTGTTTGAACATAAAGGTGAAAGTAAGGTTTCAGTTAACATGTTGGCGTTTCACAAGTCAGAACAACCCAATAATAACTCTGACGAAGAAGAAGGAACAAGGATCTTTAAGACAAGCATCAAAATGACCATAATCAGCCTTACATCGTGGTAGCCTACAATTTGGCACAGTTATGTTCTGGCACCATGGAAACAATGCAAAGCAAAGTGCATGTGAAAAAAAAATAAAAGCCTATCTTGCATGTGAATCATGGAGTAACACTGTTGCAGTATGTTATTATGATTTTTTTTTCCAAGCACTGAAACCACTTACATTAGCATAACTATGTACCGCAAGACTTAAACATCTGTGTTCTGGGTGATCGTCCAGTTTTTCATCACTCCAAACTCCAAGAAGACTTCAACACTCTTTCAACCACCTAAACTTTCATTTTGAAAACCTTTTGTCTTGCGTACGTAAAATACAGTCCTAGTTGAAACACATTAGCTTTGGATTTGTGCAGGAAAGAAGGGCAACTTGCTTATTGAATTTTTGTGCAAGTATTTCAAGAACTGATGTAATTTGAGATCAACACAAGGTACTTGTGTTAAAAGAAAGGATGAGCCCTCAGTGAAGAACCACGCCACTACGCCCTTCACTGATAAGTCTAGTAGTCTACCCTCTATCTCCTGATGTCCTCCAAAGCTTGAGATAGAAAGGACAGCGAGAGCCAGCACATCACTGGGGTTATCAAGTGGGCTCCTCCCTTCACTGGTGTTTCGTTTAGATCGGCCCATGACACCTTGGAGAGGCTAAACAGTTAACCCTGGCGTCCCAGAGAAACCTCCCCTCCATGCCAGCTCCCACTGTCCATCATATCCACCGGCAGAACACCCCAATTTAATAACCCAACCCATACAGTATTGCCACGTTCAATGGACCCACACTCTATACATGCAAGCTCCAGGTAGTGACAACACTGATACTACCTACTCTGAGAGTCTGCAGCTAGATATTAAAAGACAGGGGAGGCAAAGCCAAGATGAGATGCTGGTCTAGGCTATTACTCATCCCTGCTGGTCTAGGCTGTGTGCTCTACCCCTCCACTGAATATTGCCCTAATTCTGATTTGACCCCCAACTGATATTAGTGAGTGAACCGGTCCTGGGGGAAGTGAGTGAAGTCGTCCTGGGGAAAGTTGGTGAACCGATCCTGGGGAAAGTTAGTGAAGCGGTCCTGAAGAAAGTGAGTGAACCAGTCCTGGGGAAAGTTAGTGAACTGGTCCTGGAGAAAGTGAGTGAACTGGTCCTGGGGAAAGTTAGTGAAGCGGTCCTGGGGAAAGTGAGTGAACCAGTCCTGGGGAAAGTTAGTGAACTGGTCCTGGGGAAAGTGAGTGAACTGGTCCTGGGGAAAGTTAGTGAAGCGGTCCTGGGGAAAGTGAGTGAACCAGTCCTGGGGAAAGTTAGTGAACTGGTCCTGGGGAAAGTGACTGAACCGGTCCTGGGGAAAGTTAGTGGACTGGTCCTGGGGAAAGTTAATTCTGATTTGACTCCCAACTGATATTATTCCTTCTCATCGAGATCCACTGACTCAAGAACACTTCAAGAACTGATGTAAGACCAGAAAAAAAAATAACGCATGGACTTTACTCTTGACGTATCAAATGTCTCATAAACTAATAAAGTTATTACTCAAATGTATCCATTGCAAGAAGGGCTTACATTTATTTATCACAATACAAAGGGTTGTCTTCAACTATTTCTCCAAAAAAAATTCAAATTGGCGTAAAAAAAACACCTTTTTTTTCTTTGTTTGGTTTTGTATTTAATTCTGCATTTAAACCAAATATTTTTCTATTTTTATCCCCAATGTAAAGAACATTTAGCGTACCTGTAATGAAATGTGCTTCATAAAATAAAATTGCTATTGTTATGAATATAACCAAGACCATTCCATACAGTCACACTCAGACTACATACACTTTCAACATTACTTGATATTATCCTGATCAAACAAATGTCACAAAATATTCCTAACACAAACTTCTACTTCACTCATGACCAAAACACAATTACAGAGTGGGGAAGTCTTCATCATTTCACAAACTGAGTCCCACAAACTAAAATAAAAAGTGATATATACACAGATATTTCAGACTGTGAGGATGTAGGCGTGCAAGACGTTGACCCAAGGCCAGGTTTGGATATAAAGTTTTTTCATTCCTCACCTGCGTCTGTGCCAGGTCACTGAACATTTCCTCAGGGTACTTACATTTTTGGTCCTAAACTTCTGAAATTGATGTGGTGTGCTTCACAGTGGACTAACTGAGCCAATGATAGCTGACAGTAGAAATACGGGACATATCATGTCATTGTTTCCACAAACTCTTAAAAAATAATGAAGACAAATGTGGAAACATTTGATAAGAGGGAACCCCGTCATGGTGGGATGTGACCTGAAATTTGAAATAGTGTACCTGCTAGAGCCAACATTTCCCCATAATACAGGTGGCATGGGCTCATTTTGTTCCCTGCTTGAGGGTATGTGGGTTATGTAGTAGCAGGTTACTGCAGTGTAAATTGAATTCTCTTGAAAACACAATTACTAATGATGAGACTTCATTGCACCACAGGAACAGCAGAATATGCTTAAAGGTGAACTGGCAATTACCTTTTAACCGGAGCCTAATGAACTGGTGATTAGTCAGACTCAGAGGCGAAAGGAAAGAAGGCGGGAGGAGTCTGACCATACTTCTATATGATTATATATTTTTTTAATTATAAAGGGTAATTGTCCGGCATTAGCATTTCAATGCAGCGTTTATTACATTTTCAGTAGAATGAAACACAAAGGGGGAAATTCACGAAGAATAGATTGCAGCTGATAATAGAACAAAGAACTGTGCACCATTGGACCTCGCTCTCCGCTCCATCTCAAGGTCTAATTCACAGAGAAAATTGTGCTAATGATAAAGCCAGCACAGCTCTGTGCAATCAGCTCCAGTTTTGCGCCGACATGAGCTTCCACATCTCCACTCTCTGCAGTGCAGAGCTGCGCTGTGTGCGCTCACCCTGACTGTGCTGAATTGTATCCACATATATGACGAGCTGAATAGAGAGGGTGAGTTCTATCCAGCTTAATTCTTGGAGTGGGTCAGCGAAAAAGCAGCCCTTTCAGATTTAAACAACAACAACAACAACACAAAAAGCACTCTGTCATGTGTAATGGCACAGTGGGAGGGATTGAGCCTCAGACAGCCTCAGACGGATTTAACTCCGGATTATTATAATAATAGCAAAGTCAAAGTACTGTTAACAGACTTAATGTACAGATATGTTATTTTTAGGTCATGCAGGGATGGAACTGTTTTGTTTACTGAAAAGTTTGAGTGTTTCAGCACTGTTTAAACCAGAGGCCCTCAAGGCCCGCCAGCCGCCTATTTGTGGCCCCCGAACTGTTATTCGTTCAGTATATGTTTTAGTGGGGTCAGCATGTGTATACTGCGACTTGTCTCTAGGCCAACGATACGCAGACAGCATGTTACTGGGTCACTTAGAGTTCACTGATGCGAGTGCAATTTTTAACTTTCACTTCCGTTTTTGGAGCAGTTCGCAAATTGGCACTTTGCCAGCTTTAGGACCCTAGAATGCACGGAAATGGCGTGTTTTCAGTTCGCTGCTCAAAGAAAAGTGGACAGTAAAAATCTGCAAATGAAGGAAGAATGGAGTGAAACTATTGCATTTATTGACCCTCCAACCAGCACAAGACCCATTTGCTTAATATGCCAGGAGACTATAGCTGTGAAGAAGATTTCCAATCTGAAACGGCATTATGAGACGAAGCATAGGAATTTTTGAAGAGACATTTCCTCAAAATTCAGAGGTAAGAACTACAAAAATAAATGCACTGACATCGTCATATCAAGCTGCAAGCAGGACTCGGCACATCTATGACACAACACAACAACAACATTTTAATTCATATTTTTGTTGTTTTGAACGAAAAGGACATTTTGCTTTTACAGGAATATGGTAAATGGACTTGTACTTATGTAGCTCTTTTCTAGTATTTCTGACCACTCAAAGCGCTTTTACACTACTCGTCACATTCACCCATTCATACCCATTCACTCACTGATGGTAGAGGCTGCTACAGTAAGGGACCATCAGTATTAGCTAATCTCATTCGTTCACATTCACACACCTCTGAACAACAGAGGGAGCAATTCGGGGTTCAGTGTCTTCCTCAAGGACACTTCGGCATGTGACTGCCGGAGCTGGGATCGAACCGCCAACCTTCCGATTGAAAGACGACCGACTCTACCCACTGAGCCACATCCGCCCCATGTGGCCGACCAACCTCAGTAGATGTACATTCCACTCATTGAAAAAATTATTTGTGGCCCTTTTTAAGATTTGTAATTAAGTATCCCTGGTTTAAACACTGCGGCACAGTTACTACCAGCTCCCATCATGAGGTAAATAATTCCCTCTAACTGCACCGGCTGTTAGCACCAGTGTTAGTGAATTAAGTGTTATTTGCCATGAGGCTCATTTGCACAGATTTGGCAGGTGCAAAAGCCTCAAGCGCAATCCTTTTGTGAATCACACCCTGAATGTCCTCAGTTGAAAAGGGGTATAAGACAGCAGGAGGAGTTTTTCTTCAAAAGCACTTATTAGCAAAGAGATGTGCGTTATCAGTTTGTCCATAGGGGGCACCAAAATTGACATAAACAGAAAGTTCCTCACTGGAGCTTTAAGTGTCAAAGCAAAACGTTCTGTACTGTACGACATGAACACTGAATGATTTTCAATACTACATGTTTTCCCAGCAATCCTCCGCCGTCATGTTTTTGTTGATCTTTCCATTAGAAAGAGAAATGTGCTCTACAAACACATTAAATCATTCCTGATGCTAATTATGTGTGAGAGCTCCGTCTCCTGTAGCTCAATGAGCATTTAGAATAAATAATGAGTGAATTTGAACCCGAAAAAGGTCTGCTCAATTATTTAAAGCCTCAAATGGATTCAGTAGTAGTCTACATCAAATGGAACAAACATCAAACGGAGGATGAGGAGATCTCAATTATTCCACTAAGGAACTTCCAAGCAACTCAAATTACACTCAGCAGATTCTGCGGAAATTCACGGGTAGAGGACACTTTCCATGACTCTTGTGTTCTGTTAGACAACAAAAGAAGGAGGAAAAGACTGCCCTGCTCTTTTTTAAACATCTCTTTAGAATCATTTGTTGTCTGGATATCCACCAGAACACAAACAAACAAACAAACAACTGTTATGTAATGACATTTAGGACTTCCACCTAAAATTGTCGTTATTGCAGTGTGCAATGAAATTAATGTTCTGACCAAAGCACGGCAAATTTACACTCGCTGAATCAACACAGGTAAACAGTGATAAGCTCTGATTATGTTCGAGTCTATCCATATGTTGACAGATTAAACACCACAGGTATTGTTATTGTTGGACAACATCTGTTGCAGCAAATAATGACAAAGATGCAGAATGACGGCGGGGGACTCTGCTGTAATCCCGGCGCAGAGAAGAGCACATTAACATTTAGATTTATTATACAGAACCTTTAATCAGGGAGAACGCACGTTCCCTGTGTCTTTTAATTACGCTGTGAGACAGAGGAGTAAACTACTACGAGGCGTTGTATGGATCGAGGGTTCAATATTTGATTGCAGGGAAATTGAGGGACCTGACGCTGACCTCCATAGCCCTAATGTAAAGGTTTGCCAAGATGGATTACTGTCCTTACAGAGAAGTATGGATCGCATGGTTATACAAGCTGTTGTTGTTGTCCTAATGATTCATGATGTTGGACCTTAGATCATTTCTGCTGTTTTTCTTTACATACGGTGAAAGCTGGAGAGATTTTGCAGATATTTCTTCTTTTTAGAAAACTCTTGTTTTTACAGTCAGGGAATATTTACAAGATCTCGTGAGGTACTACTGGCTCAGCTTCTCCTACTGTGAGTCGCTCAACATGGATGTCAGGAGTTGCAGAGTTAAAAGTTAAGCGCCCTCTGGAAATGTTCAGCAAAATAGCAGAGTTGTAGGTGAGGAGAAAACTTCATTGGAAACATGCTCAGGTCAGTGTTGAGAATGTTGATACTCTTGCACCTTCAGTATGTTGCACAGGCCGACACATTCAACACATATGGGTTTCATAATACTTGTGTTTAGAGCTGGGCGATATTGTCAAATCATTGTTTTATTTAAATTTAAAGGCAGATTTTTGCTCCTGAGTGAAAGTTGAAGAGACAGTTTGTCAGCTTGTATCTTGATTTAGTTTTCTGATACGCTTATTGAATCCATCATTTCTGACGGTGCTAACAGGAAGCAGGTCTTTAGTGTAAGATGAGATTTTTGTGAAGTTTTACTTTGTAGATTCTTATTTTTTTCAGGTTGAGATTATTTGCGTAGTTTGATTTAAATTGACAACAAAGAAATATGTCTGTGAAGGTTCTCAGTCATCCAGGTCATGGTAATTCAAAGCTTGATCCAAAAGACAACTGGATTGGTAGAAATGTATTTATAATTGAAAATTTACTTAGAATTGAAAAAATAAATTTCTACCATTCACCCTACAGATCAAGCTTTGAACAAACATATATAAAATAGTATACTCTGTATCAGTTTATATGGTATTGTTTTTAGTTGTGCACTCCCCTTAAGATTACAAAGTATTACAGGCATAGTAATAATAATAATAATAATAATAATAATAATAATAATAATAATAATAATAATAATAATAATAAAAATACATTTTATTTAAAAGCACCTTTCTCAACACTCAAGGCTACTTTACAGAGGGATTAAAGGTGACATATCACGCTTTTTTCATCAATATATATTGGTCTAAGAGGTCCCCAAAACATGTCTTTAAAGTTTATGCTCAAAAAAACACTTTGAAATCAGATTTTGGCATGCCTGAAAAGCCCTCTTCTTCAGTCCTCCTCAGAACACTCTGTTTTCCTCCTGACCACGCCCCCTCAGGAAGTGGATGTGCCTCGGCTCTCCAGCACGTTGATCTAATTTTTTACATGTTGGCTGAATATACACGGCTGCTCAGAGATCGCGTTACTTCAACCCTCTGAATCTGATCCTGACGGAGAGGCGCCTGTAGCAGGACCTTTCTGAAGGATTGGTCACAGATTTAGTGTTTCTTGTTGTTTTATTTGTCAGTATGTTGACGTGTGTCTTGGTACACAGCTACAGCTATGAACATGTAGCTATGCTAATTAGCGCTAGCACTTATCCATGATAAATAAAAATCATCCACTAGATCTTCAAATCTGCAGACGTGGGGAGTCAAACCGACCTTTGTGTTTATTAAGACAGCCTACAACTAGCACGCCTCCCTCCTAAGCTCCTTGTTAGCATACATTTGTGCAGGTAATGAAAAACGGAGGAGGGATTCAGTATTATTTTATACAGTCTATGGGCTGAACAAGCTCCGAGCTCTGACTCCGTGACAGACCGGATATTGTTGTTACGTAACAAAAACATGGAAGTCTGAAACGGCTCATTTCACACATATTTACAGAAAGGTGGAGAAATCAGAACAGGGGCAGAATGGATTTTTTTCATTCTCGGGGGGTTTGTAGACATGCCAGGGACACATATTTCAGGTAAAGAACCATTAAAAAGTCAATTTTGCATGATATGTCACCTTTAAAGCACAATAAATGAAATAACACAATAAAATAAATAAAAACAACAAGCAAAAGAGTGATGCTGTTTCCCACGGTGTAGTGAATGCATCACTGTTATTCAGTGTTCAGTTGTCCTACGGTCACGGTGGACATTTAACATGTTAAAAATGCACAGCAGAAGTTGTCTCTGTGCTCTTCCTTCACCCACATCCTGAATGTAGATTTAATGAAGTGTATTAAATTGATAGTTAACGCAGAGTCGACACAGTGTCCGACTAACGACCCTGCTTTGAGTGTGTTTACATTCCGCTCCAAACGTCTTTAAGCCCCGCCTACCTCTCCCCCTGCAACATGATTGGCTGCTTTTGTTCTGTCTAATGTTGGGTGGCAACTAGCGTTTAAGGCTCATTACAGGTTCATTTATATCAAATTGTTATCGAACATATGTTTTATATTGAGAAAAAATATATCACAATTCATCAGTGTCGTTTGATCGCCCAGCCCGACTTGTGTTTGTCTCCAGTTTTCTCATCAAACCTGTCTTTTAATGTCAGCGCTCCTCTCGCTCGCCCTACATGCTGCTTATTAAAAATGCAATGGGTTAAATATGACACAAATGCATCAAGGGAACATCTCTTCAATGCATAGAGGGCACGTAGCTGCTCCACATCTACACAGAAAGCACAGGGATTCATCCCTTCATTCACATAATTTTAAAAATAAACATCAGAGGCTTGCATGATGAAAATTATAGAGCACATGTTTAACAAGCTGCCTTTCCACAGCTGCAGGCTGCAAATTCTTACTGATTCAGAGGTGGATGATGAGTGATAAAGGGCCCATTCCAGGCTGGAACATGTGGCTCTGCTGGTCTTGCTCTATTAAAGTGATTGAGGAATAGATTCATTTTTTCCGAGGTTCTATATTTGGATGGATTTCACATAATGTGTGGGAGGTTTCTGTGGATTTTTAAACAAATGCCCCTTCAGCAAGCTGATCGATATTTCCCTCGACCTAAAGTGTCGAGTGTCAGCGCAACAAATTAATGTCTGTAAGAAACCAAATGAAGAGACGTGTGTGTGAGACAGTGTTTTTTATTCCACCTGTGTCAACAGTTTCTGCATACCAAATTCACATGTTCTTTCACAACCTCCAACACACTGCAGCTCTCATTTGAAATCCGAGTCAAAGGTAGCTAATCTATTTAAGGGCAGTTTACCTTGGGAAAATAAGTCCCTGCTGCATGGGTTAGATCAGGGCTAAGATCAGAGCAAAGACTTGAAAGGGCTCCGCATATGAAAATTGCCAGAAGCCTGATTTGTTGTTTTCACTTTCTTAAGTGCGGGATCCATTGAGCATCCGCTCCCTCTGCTTTGTAGTTTCTCTTCCTCAGCTGTCTGCTCCTGTTAATCAGCCTCACTTTACCTCCCTATTCTTGGTGCATTTCCATGTCTGTTGTTGTCTTATTTGGCTGTCACATTACCAGACAGGCTCTCTACTTATTTATCTCGCTGGAAGAGTCTACCAAGGACAACACAATAAATTGTTTTAATGACAACAGGAAACGTCTCTGTGAGCAGACTCGCCCCCCCAAACCACAGATCACTGTGGACATTGATTCACGTCATGTGTTCGGGTCAGCTGGGTGGCCGTTTCTGTAGAAGCATGGGCTAAGTGTTGTGTAACAACGTCATGTTTAGCTCTTAAAATATCTTTAAATGCAGAGACAGATGGAGCTGCTTGAAGTAACATGCATAAACACAGCTGAGTCCCCCACTTGTGCTGATGAATGAAGACAGGGAGGGAAAATAAATAATAATTATGGTTATGTGTGTTTATATGGAATCAGAAAACAGGCTTTTTAAGCAGCTTTCTTTCTAATTGGCCCAACTTTTATTGGTCATGGTACTTCGACTTCAAGACTACAAAACTGACCGCTAACTATAAGTCATGGGGCGACAGCAGAGACCAGGGGTTCCCAAACTTTTCAGCCCGCGACCCCCAAAACATAGGTGCCAAATACAAGCAACCCCCACTGTCCCTCAAAGTGATTTAATGTAGCTTCATGTAGCTGGTCTGCAGAAAATCAGCCTACCTATATGAGCATGTGGCTGTGCTTTTGATAATTAACTGTTTACTAATCTTAAACTGAGGAGTCATCTGGCAACAAAGAAAGGCAGGAAACTCATTACAATTTCTATTTTCAAGGTTTTATTTCAAATTTGGCTACTATTTTTGTAGATATTTTTTACTATAATGGCTAAAAAAAAACTATTTTAAGATAACTTTAAAACATAAAATTCTGGAAGACATCTCAGGACCCACCAGTTGTCTTGTGACCCCCCCCAGGGGGTCCCGACCCACACTTTGGGAACCCCAGGCATAGACTGTTTAATAAATGGACGTAGTAACCTAGTATCATATTGAATTTGCTGAACACAACTTAACATCGTCTGAAGCTAGTGTGAGGTAAAGAGGCGGGCCTTTAGCCTTTTTGCTAGCAGCTACAGGGTGCCCGTCTGTCAATCAAAAGCCATGACCTAAACAGTTTTTTGAACCAGGCTGTAGACATGTTTATTTCTGCTGTAAAGATTGTCTTCTTTGAATGGGTGTGTAAGTGGTTTCCTGTGTTTCTGCAGCCAGCCTCAAGTGGATGCTCGATGAACTGCAGTTTTTAGCATTTTAGGCTTCATTTTTTAAGACTGGAGGTTGCCAACTGGGCACCAGTTACAAATTAGTTATACAGCCAGGGATGTGGGGAGATTAAAATGATGAGAAATATTATTTTTTTCTCTATGCACTTCCACAGAAAAGTTGATATGTTGAGAATAAAGTTGAAATTTGTGGGAAAAAGTTGAAAAGGAAGATGTAACTAATAAAAAGTCTACATTCATATTTTAGAAAAAAGTGCTCAGGGCTGAAGCTGCCTCCTTGTATCGCATTTTTCCATCTATGATGTGTTCATGGCTGTTCTTAACAGAACATTCCTCATGTTAAAATTATGCTCAATAGAAGATGAACAGGCCGTCTCATTTCAGCTCACTGGAACTAGAAAAACTCTCAAACTCCAGACCTAAACAGATTTATACATCCGGAAAAATAGGATGCAGATTCTTCTGGACACAGTCCAGCTTTTTCCTTCTGTTGTGTAAGCATTACTTACATCAGGGCCTCAGCTTGACTGACTGCTTCACACACAACACTATGTTTGTACTTGTGCTGCAAGTGTAGCTACCAGAGGGATTAATTCCACTGCAAATGATTCACATGCGTCAATGTAGCAACAGCTTTTTACGAGCTGCATTACAAAGTGCTGCTGATATGGAGAATGCATACATCAAAAAGCTCCATAACACCTGCCTCCACCAGCCAGGTAACCTGACTCCTGCAGAGTTGACTCTGAATACACAGTGTTAGGTGTGTTATATGCTCTGGTGAAGGGCTGCATTCTAAATGTAATACAAGGAAGAAGTTTCCTTTTTAGATTAGTTATGGAAAATGACAAACTATTGAGTTTCCTTTTTTGTGTCAAGCAGCTGAACGCAATGTTGACACCGAAACAATAAATCCTGCAGCAATCTATTTCCATCTACTATGTTTGTTGTTTACAGTTGTGAGTTATGACTCATTGGGATGCACACCAGCCCTCGACGGTCAGAACATAGTTTATTCTTAAAATGGAAAAAATAAGTGCAAAAAGTGAAAGCATGAGCAGGAATATCATATCAATAATGCAGCTGAGCCTATTCCTCCTTTATTGCCGTTATGTCCTTGAAATGAAACCTCCCGACAAAGCACCCTGGACCTAATTTCATTAAACGGTAGATTTTGCCAAGTCAGTGAACCTAAAATGATGCAGCTGAACTCTCTGGTCTCCAGTCTCTGTCAAACAGAGGAGAGGAGGAGGGGTGGTAAGGGGAGTGGGAGTGAATCAACCTCAGATAGGTTAGCACGCTGTGGCCTCCAGTCAACCTCACCTCCTCCTCCACTTGCTCTTTTTTAACCTTGCGCTTAATGTGTCCTCCATTTTCTCCTACGTTCTGTCCATTTTCTGCTCAACTGTGCTGCGAAAAATAAAAAGTAGAAAGAGGGAGAGACACAAAAGCAAATATGTATTTTTTCCCCCTCATAATGTTACGGATTATTAGGCACACAGTCACATTGAGCTGAGCCTCATTATCAGTGCAAAGATAAACTCAAAAAGCATTAAGGTTTGGACTCACTGATGTATAGCTATGATCATCATGTTGGTTATGCTAATGAGTGTCTGTTCCCTATGTGTGTGTTTGTGCTTTAGTCTAATGGTCATGTTCATAAGGGTGTGCGTCCGTGAACGTATCTGTGCATGCTCGTGTTTGCGTTTGAGGAAATGAGCATCTCAGTGTGCGGCTTTTAATGCAAGACAACTGATGAACAAAGTAGTAAACATCTCCTCATCCACAATGCAAGTGTTAGAAACTCATTGGTCCAATGTAACATCTCAAACTAATGGGCTATTATACACATTGCACACAATGGAACTTAAGTGCAATAATTACCTAATTAATTAATGCAGATCAGAGGGATGAAGGCAGAATAGAGTTTGTGAATTCAGCCTGAGGCAGCCCTCGGTGACCACAGCATGTGATATAAACGATACGCCTCGTGGAATCTAATCTTCCTCCCTTTTAGCAATCGGCACCACGAGCTATTGATGTTTGCAGCATTGCACTCTGCTGCTGGGTGATATTACTCTCAGATAAGTGCCAGCCAAAAAGGTTCACCTTAACCTGTGATACCTTTTTGTGCAAATAGGAGATGACTCCGTGACTTTGAGGAAGACGTTTTATGGGATTGTGGCTTTGAAAATGGTTGCGATCTCATTTATTTGCTCTACCCCCAGCCTGTTGTCGTCTGGGCTCTGATCACTGAAAACACTAGAAGGCGTAAAGCTGACAGAGCATCAGCACAGAGAGGGTGATACACTTCAATTAAAATAGATCTTTTGGTACAAAGGAGTAACTTTCCAATAAATCAGATGCTTGTCTGCATTTAAAACACTGTTTGGGAGTAAATAGAAAGCAGCTCTCTGTCTATATTGTCTAATCCCTTTGAGAGTTCCCCTCTCTGCACACAGTTTGACTACCATCGTGTACTCTCCGCCTCTCTTGGGCTCATTTTTCCTTCCCGAGCTGTCAAACCCCCATCTCAAATCACAGATAATCTAATGGACCCTCAACTGAGTCTCACTATTAAAGTGGAGTGATCTGACCTCAGAGGCATTCAGAAATCTACTTAAGCACTAGTGTTTTTCAGCACTTAATTAAAGTGACAAGAGCGGTGGTCCCAGAGCGTTTAATCAAAGCATTCTTGAAGGTATGACAGTCTCTTTATTTCACTCAAGTGCACTACTTCCCCTGCACTCCACTTCACAGTTTTGGGTGCAGAAGCATGATGCAATACAGAAGTCTGAGTTTTTGAGAGGCAGATGCAGCAGGACTGTGCAATATGGGGAAAATGTTCAATTGTATATATTTGCTCCATGTTTAAAAGCATTTGATTTTGCATCCAAAAAATTTTAGGCTGTGTTGTTCTTTGGGAAGAACAGTTAACTTATTATACATAAAGACACTATAAAGCAGTTTCACATATATAGACAAGCCCCTCTCTGACATGCTCCCACAGCAAAAGTAAGTCTGGGGGGCTGCCATCCGAGCTGCGCCTAATGGTTAGGGTTAGGAACTAAGTCCACTGACATATACCAAGGGCTAGGTTTAGGGATAAAGTCCACTGACAAATAGTAAGGGTAAGGTTTAGGGCTAAAGTCCACTGACTGTTAGGGTTTAGGGATTAGGTCCACTGACAAATACTAAGGGTTAGGGCTGAGGGCTAAAGTCCATCGAATGTTAGGGTTTAGGGATAAAGGCCACTGACAAATACTAAGGGTTAGGTTTAGGGATAAAGTCCACTGACAAATACTAAGGTTTAGGGTTGAGGGCTAAAGTCCACTGACTGTTAGGGTTTAGGGATTAAGGCCACTGACAAATACTAAGGGTTAGGTTTAGGAATGAAGTCCACTGACTGGTAGGGTTTAGGGATAAAGGCCACTGACAAATACTAAGGGTTAGGGTTTAGGGATAAAGTCCACTGATGGTTAGGTTTAGGCTTAAAGTCTGAGTGGTTAACACAAGATGTTTAATTGCAGCCACATGATCCACTGAGGTCTCAAACTTAGTTATTTACATTTGTTATGACCCTGAATAAAACAACTCCATGTTAAAAAACAGTGTCCCTAAAGTTTGTATGGTGGGGGTTTGCTAGCTGAGCTGCTTTCAACATCTATATTTTAGATTGTCACATTTTTGTCAACAACTGCCAACAGTAGTGTAAGTTACTACCAAAGCCTCAATTTTGTGCCCCCTGGTTTTTGCTGCTTTGGTTCTCTCTCTTCCAGAGGACTCCCACATTCTTCAGCGTTAGCTGGTACAGTGCTTTGCTACAGGGAAGGCCATGATCTGTGACATGCAAGCTCTAACGCTGACTGCTCATGTGGCTCAGATCTAAGGGATGTCCTCAGTTGGGCACATTGTGACCAAAAATACAGTCCCAGGGAGCAATAGTTTCCCACATACAGGATTTGTATTAAACAGAGAAAGTAACCAAAGTGGAACTCCTGAAAAGTGCCAATGCTGTTGCATTAACCAGGGATCACAGGATGTCAGTGAGTAATCACATTTCCTTGGAATAACTGCACACTGTATTGACACTGACTGGACATTCTGTAGATGAGCTCCTGCATATCTTTGTGTAAGAGTGTTATCCTTAAAACTAATAAATAAATACAATTAGTGAAAGTTTCAGACCACACTGTTGTAGCAGTGCAGCATTCATTTGAATAATACAAATAAAATGCAGGCTAATAAAGTACATTTCATTGTTATTTTATTCCCAAATGAACACACTAGTTAAACTTTCTTTACCTTGTTAATCTGGAATTAAAAACTATCTTAGAATGCTAATTAATGGAATTTTAAACATGCTATTAAAAATATGATTCATCGTAATTATCTACAACAATTCTATGATTTATCACCATTAGAGAAATTAATCGTTTAGCAGTCCTACTTCATTACAGTAGAATTAACTTTTATCTTGAGCCTATTTAAAAATGTTGAATCGCTCAGTCCTTACCTGTAATATGACCATTTGCGGATCTCTTTTAAATCTCTTCTGAAAATATACTTCTATGTAGAGCCTGTCCGGATTTTATCCAAAATGTATTCTATTTTATTTGAGTTTAACTGTTTAACATATATATTTAAAAATAATTTCATTCCTTTAATGGGAATGTTATGTCTTAAAATATGTTTTATTTCTTTATCTTGACTTGTCTGATTTAAAAACACATGTTTTATTTTGCTGCCCATGTAAAGCACTTTGTAACTTGTTTTTGTAAAGTGCTATTCAATTAAAATAAAATAGATATCATTAATTTATTAGAATTATGATCTTTTCCATTTGATATAGCATTATCGACACTGATACATATTTTTAACTGGAAAATAGTGTGTTCAATATCCACAACAAAGCGCACTATGCTGTAAAACTGAGTGCAGGGTCCAAAATTGTCATGATTCTTCATGTTTGAAAACGTGCACACTTACAGTTATAGGCTCATATCAGCACACAGACATATATCAGTAAGACTTCTGTCTTCTGCTGCCTACGTAATAACATGAATTGGACCGATGTAAGTGCAATTAGTGTAGTCAGAATCAGAACTTACCATAAGAAAGGAGTTGGCATCCTGATTGACTTTGTGTGGTGATGGGAAAAGGAATTTGCATTTATCATTGACTAATATTTGAGTATTCTGAAGGCCACTTTTCACAGAGGGCCCATCAGCATTCGTAATCAAGCATCACAGTTCGACATTATTAGCCTCAAGCGGTGCTGGTATAATCAGTCAGCCAGGTAATATTAAAAGGTGGGCTCTTTCAGCCTCTCAAGTGACATAACTGCCTTAATCAAACAGTTATCACGCAGGAGGCCAGAGGGAGGGAGAATAATGAGAAAGCAATATCCTAGATTAAGAATTAGTCTTTTCTGCGATGGCTCTGTCTCACTGGGTCAATGATGCAGAGTGGTAAGGCATACAAAATCAGGGGGTAAAGAAGATTTGAAGAAGGTGCACTGGGATTTCATGACTCACGGTGATGGGAACAAAATGGAACGTATTTGTCCCATGCACCGAGTGGAAAATAAAGAGTACAGGAGTTAATGCTTGTCTGGGAATAAAGACAACAGCTCCCTCCCTGATTGTCTGTGTATGGCACTTTGTTTCCTCTGCGTTAAAAGCTTTATTCATCACAGCTTCTGTGCGTCTGAGTGTGCATGTGAGTCTTTTGCATGGTTAAGTTGAGATGAACTGAAAGCTGCTTGTTAAGACTCATTTCACTCTACAATGGAGGCTTCTATATTTAACAGTCAGAAACATTGAATGTTGGATTTGAGATAGTGAAATATTTACAGAAATGCCTTTATTACAGTTAGGAATGGAAACACACCTCTTCTATATTGCACCGGCTGGCTTTTAGAAAGGATTGTTCTGTATTTCAGATATGCAATATCTTTGGTCTGTGTGGAAACAACGCCGGCCCTAAAAGTCCCACAGGGAGGAACTTTCTCGCTCACTCTCGCCTCCATTTGTACTTTATTCTTTTCAAGCTGTATTGAAATATTGAATAGATGGAGTCTAATGCTGACAATGGTTATAAAAGGCTCATGAATAGCTCCACATTCTGCCGTTTTTTTTTCCTCGTCTACATTATTCAGTTCCAGTTAGCAAGTAAACTTTGAAAAAGCTTTTACCATGTATTTAAACTGGAGCAGGTTAATGTGAATTCCTTGAAAAGAGGGGAATCTTCCCCAGAAAATGGAAGTTGTTTATCCATAACGCTATGAGCTAAAGTGAATACAAAACCGATTCCATTAAGTGGTTTTTTTCTCCAAAGCTGCCCCGTATTGTAGGCTGGGAATGATTCACAGGTAATCTGATCCTGTGATGAAATACACAAAATCCTTTTCTGCTTCTGTTTCAGGTAATAATGGTTACCTTACTCTGCATTTAACCTTCATGGATACATGTGCAGTGGGAATTAAAGTTGAACTGTAACTTGATATTAAAAAAACTCATTATGTTGGAATTAAAACATGAAAGAGGTCTGCAATAGATATGCTCTCTAAGCGCCTATATTTGTATCTTGCCATTTTTTAAATCATTTATCTGATATTTAAAGTACATAATTGAGGACACAATATTAATACTGACAAAATATTTATATCCTGACCTGTTCGATACAAATATTGATGCACCAGTGCCAAATATTTATATATTTATATTTTTAAAGATTTGTTTTCGGGGCATTTTTGTCTTTATTGGATAGAACAGTTGCAGAGAGACAGGAAATGTAGAGAGCAGGGCGCAGACTTGGCCTAATGGTTAAGCTGCGCGACCATGTAGCGGGTGGCCCAGGCTCGAATCCAGCCTGTGGCCTCCTTCCCGCATGTCAATCCCCCACTCTCTCCCAGTTTCCTACATTATCCAATGTCCTCTTCTCTAAAAAAAAAAAAAAAAGGTGTTAAAGCCCAAAATATATAACTTAAAAAAAATTAAATTAAATGTGGGGATCAGAGAGTTGGGAAGACATCCAGCAAATGGTAGAGGTCAGGAGTCAGACCTGCGACCACTGCGACAAGGACTGTAGCCTCCATATATGGTGTGCATGCTTAGACTGCTACGCCAACGGCACCCCCAAATATTGATATTTTAGCTGAAAAAAAAATGGCGTCCAAAATTGATTTTCCTGCCAGCACCAATACTCAATGCAGTGAAGCTAATGACATGACTGAGGACATCATGAATGGAAATTAACTGACCAAAGGAAGGTGTATTTTCACACTCCTTTCACAGTTGCTCTGTCATTCCTTAAATTTAATTTACAGATTAAAAACATGCAAATTGTTTCATCTCTGTGAAACCAAACCAAGCTGCAGTGAATAAAAACTGCAATCCTGCACTCTGCCTTTTTAGGGGCATGTTGTATTGTTGTCTGATTATGGGATGTATCGTTCTATGATTGTCTTGCAAAATATGGATTATTTCAGTATTGCTGCATGGTGATATTGATGTCACGGCCCATGTATCATATCACTGCTTGGTGACTCCCACTCCTACTCTATCATGGTTCTTGTTTTATGTAGATCACTTCAAGCAGGATACTGCAACAACAATCTCCCAAGACCAGTTTGCACCCGCCTCTTGCCATCCATGCTCTCACTTACTTCACAATATCGTTATTCAGTGGTGTCATCAGCATACAGACAGCTCCTCTGTGTCCTTGCCTGTTCACACTGACATACAGCATTTATGAAATGACCCAACATGTCCAAGGGTTTGGTTCGTTTTTATATGCAGGAATTCTATGCATTAAATAAAGGGAAATTAATCAATGGATTCTGTAGCAGCAACAGAGTGTGCCTCACAGTAAGAGAGAGAAATAACAATGAAAGGCTGATGAACGGCTTCAGTGAGACATCATCAGTCCAGCGTTTCTCCCCCCAAGAAGCGTCAAGCCTCAAATTATGATTTCCTTACATTAGATGTTAATTATGCTATTCATGCTCACATGATGAGGCACCAGATCACCCATGTGTTTCTGTGATTAACTATTCTTCCCATTATATATATATATATTTTTTTTTCTAATGTATTTGAATTTTTAACACATGTTTGTGCATGGACTGTGACATGCATTAACACACAAAAACATCTGTAGATTGTTGCCACTGAATTCCTCTAAATGTTTTTCCACAGAGTAAATCATCACCTTTGTTGTAATCACATCACATGCAATCTTTGGAGTTTACCACCACTACCTCAACACGTGCTGTATTAGCTCCATTTCTAAATATCCATACAGCCCAGAGCTGGATAGCGTTCTGTGTATGCTGTTGAATGCATTATAGATTAAGAGTAAATGTGCCACATGGCAGAATGCATTAGCCACCAGACGAGTTCTGCATAATGGAACAGGAAACATTGCTTTCTTCAGACAGATTTAGTTGGAGGCAAAACTATAACCTCCCAGAAAAGTAATCAAGGAATTGTGAACAACAGAGTGAATTCTAAATATGTTTTTCTTCTGTCCCACTGGAAGTTTGGAGGAAGTGTTTAACATTTCAGTCATGCATTTATCTTATTTATTCAGTTATCACTCTTTTTTTGACTCTTTAAAATGCAATCTCCTATATTTACAACAGATCACTTCACGGTTTCTCAAGATTTGTAACAACTAGAGATGTTATGGAGAAAATTGTAAGCCTGCTGAATATTGGTACAAAATGAAATCATGAAGGACCCACACTGGCAGTTATTTTGAGGAATACAGGGACATTTATACCTCTTTCGACCAATGCGAACCGGGTTCTATTAACAGGCTGGTGCTCGTACTGGTTCGGAGCTGGTTGCACTTGCGAACCAACATGGCCCCTGTTTTTTGGGGGGTTTCTTTTTTGGCCTTTTTGCCTTTATTTGACAGGACAGCTGAAAAGAGACAGGAAATGTGGGGAGTAGAGAGTGGGGGAAGACATGCAGGAAATGGTCAACCGGCTGGGAATCAAACCAGCGGCCCCTGCAACAAGGACTGTAGCCTCTGTATGTGGGGCACTTAGACCACTAGGCCACTAGCAACTGTTTGTTTTTCCACCCGTTTGAGCCCGGGGAAGAGGCACATCATGACATCAGATTAATGTGACCGCTTTTCCCAGCAGCACTAGCGCAAACTTTCCCTCTCAACAACAACAATGGCGGACAACGGCAGCTTGTCTCCTCAGCCGACCACTGCTTTGCCTTGGAATCCATTAGTCTGTTTTATTTTCGCTGCAGGACAATGGCGGAAACATGTTTGGTTTGTGTTTTTGATCACGGCAACGCCGCCCCTCACCGCTGACGTAAGCGGTTTGCGGTTCTAGACCGAGGGTGCATCTCGCTCGGCTGGAAGTGAAGCTTCCAGCAAACCGTCTGCCCCCTGGTGGCTGGCTGCAGTATAGGTCACCATCTCTGTCTCCCCCATTCATTTGAACACATCTGTATGCTGTGGTGATATGTAGTTATTATTTGACTGTTTTGTGTTCAAGGCCTCTTTTTCCTGAAAAGTTTCTTTTTCATTAGTTATTAGAATTTAAAAAACAGGGTTTTACTTCCAGATTCACTTTGATTGACAGCCGCTGTAGAGGGAAACTCCATAGGATCTTGTGACGCTAAGCTGTAGGGTGGAGCTCGTTACTGTGCCGACACAGAAATTACCGTGGCAACCACAGAAATTTTGTGGCTTTGCAGACTCTGGCTGCACAATGGCTGCACCCTGGAGCGGGGTTTATTTGGCTTCAGAACCGTACAACGGGAAGAGGCGGAGAAACGCTGTCCATTTTTATTTACATTCTATGTTCTAGACCAGCAAAGAGTTGGAGCCGCTGTGGAACTGGTTTTCCCAGCCGGGAGTTGAGACACAGAAACCCTTAAACTGCCTTGGTCGAAAAGGGGTATTAGTTCAAACTCTAGCCCAGTAGTTGAATCTAAAAGAAAAAGCCTTACAGCCAATGACATCAGTGTATTTGCCCTCTCACTCTCATGCATTCACAGGTGCAGCTTCATGCAGGTGCAGAAGAAAATCACCAACACATACGAGTAATCCAAGTAAGACATAGCTCCCTTTTAAACTTTTTAAATACCACTATGCGGCTTTCATCACCGCAAGTTATTAAGTCAAAAAAACTTTTCCAATTTAAAGTTGTTTCCCAAAACAGACCCACAGTTTTGATTTATGGCTCTATCGAAGAAAGATGATAGATCTGTCACTCCAGTGGATTGTGTAGACAATCAGAGATGCGGCTGGCGAAGGCCGTGCTCACACAAGGCTACCACACAAGCATGGCGATACAGGACACTTGGTTGTTTATACCAACACAATGAAGTCGAAAGAGTGTTGCTCATCAGGAAAACTCAGCAGGCGGGTTCACGGCTGTCAGAATACAGACCCCCCCCCCCCCCCTCCTTCCTTCCTTCCCCAAGCTCCTTTGGGTGTCTCTTAAATTGTGCTTCTTGTGACTTGTTTTGAAAATAAAAACTGAACCTCTGACATCTCCGACCATGTGTCCACTTAGTGTTAGTATTTAATATTCATAGTATTTTGACCTGAGGAAACCAGCCAATCTGTACACTTACAACAACATCCAGCCTCCACGACATGTGCATTAACAGTAGAAGCAGATGTTTCACACGGGTCAGTGCGCGGACATCTGTGCACTCTAATTTACCCTGTGCCAAGCAAAACAGCACACATTGCAATATTATTAAGCTCAGAAATGGACGTAGCAGCAGCCATCCATCATGCACAGAACATTTCAGTGTAAGCTGTTTTTCATTTTTCCAGGCAGGGCTGGATTCCACATTGAGAAGGCGTTTTTGAGGTTTGATATACCCTTCATGACTTTTCATGAGCCCGAGCACAGGGGGAGGATGAGTCCACATCACAGGAAATACTGGCGGATTCTGTTGGAGCCCGGTATCACAACTTAAATACACCTCTAAACTGGGAATAAATGGAAGGATACGAGTGCTTCTGACTTGAACTGAATAAGGTGAAGGTGCTCGTTTGAAAGGGATTCACACGGACTGACAAGGCACAAGAAAAATTCAAGGTGAACTCCTTTGAAACAATTAAATATCATTATTGTACAACATTTTTGTGTGCCATGGCAAGGGATGGGCATTTCAAGACAATAGTATTCCTCTCCTTTACGTTGGTGTTTCTCTGACCCAGCAGCGTGACATGCTTTGCTCTGCGATTATCTCCGTTGAATTATCTGAATTTCATGCAACTACATATTAGGGATGGGCAATGATTTTCATATTTCCAAATATTCCTTCACTTGGTATAAATCTAAGAGTTACTTTGAATATTTTCTCATTTTAAAAGTAACATTTTTCATCGTTTTTACCTGTGTCTGGTTGTAATACGGTGTTCCTGCCAGACAGTGGTGACAGAGCATCTTCAAGCTGTTTGGTAACCGCATTAAATAACAGAAGAAGAAGAAAACATTAGCGACAGACTATTCAAATTGTCGAATAGATGCCAATGATTATCGAATAGTATTTTGGCCTGAAATGCCCATCCCTACTACATATGTATTTCAGCGACTGCGGCTAATGTTTTCAACTTCTTTCACTATAGGTGCATTTCGACCAAGAGTTCCAGGGTCTTTTAGCCCCCAAAACTATTTTACTTATGCTGTTTTAGATCATGCTATATTTCATCACAGATGGATTCACTGAATCAACACGTGAGAGGAGATAAGTGCGAGTAGCAAAGACGTTTCAACACGGCTTTAAAATCCTTTTGAACTCAAAAAGCCGTGGCAGAGATCGGCCGGTGTTTTGGTTTAAACAGCGACCCTGTTAACTGGAGACTCTCAGCCGGATGCGTCCCTCATAACGTCTTTAGACGATCATTTGCATTCCCAGGAACTCCCTCTGTTTCAACAGCTGTGTAAACTCCACAAACACTGACAGGTTCAGCTTAAGGTCTCCAGTTTACAGGGTCACTTTTAAAACCGTAACACCGGGAGAGACGCCTTCGTGGTGGGCTGAGAGAAGACTACCGTTACAAGCTGCTAAATCAAGAGAATCACAGCTTCTTCTTTTGAAAAGTACACACACATACAAAAAAGATAGAACAAATAAAAACTAATGAAAGAAAGAGAAATCAAGTGAATCACAGATGTGTGTGATGTTATTGTGGATGGCAGGCGGAATAAAAACACTGAGGTTAATCTACCAATCAGACACGTTCAGCATTCTTCTTCTTCTTCTTCTTCTTCTTCTTCTTCTTCTTCTTCTTCCTCCTCCTCCTCTCTTCTTCTTCTTCTTCTTCTTCTTCTTCTTCTTCTTCTTCTTCTTCTTCTTCTTCTTCTTCTTCTTCTTCTTCTTCTTCTTCTTCTTCTTCTTCTTCTTCTTCTTCTTCTTCTTCTTCTTCTTCTTCTTCTTCTTCTTCTTCTTCTTCTTCTTCTTCTTCTTCTTCTTCTTCTTCTTCTTCTTCTTCTACTTCTACTTCTACTTCTACTTCTACTTCTTCTACTTCTACTTCTACTTCTACTTCTACTACTTCTACTTCTACTTCCATTTAATGTAAGTAGCAAACAGCTTTTAGACGCTTTGGAGCCATTGTCTGGCGGGAATACCGTATTATAACCATGCAGCGCTGAAAACGATGAAAATAGTACTTTGAAAATGATACAATATTCAAATTAACTCTTCGATTTTTAATAATTGAACGAATATTTGAGCATTCTAAATTAATATTCCATTCCTAATCATGAGATGACAGTGAATGCATTTTCCAAATGACAGTACTTTTGGATTTTTTGAGTTTCCTAACTCTTCAGAAATTGCTTGTTTGTTGAATCCAAAACCCAGATACAGGAAACAGACGCACCTGTGCAAGCACCACCATCTCCACGGGCTTACACATGCAAGCCGACGCCTGAGGTTAACAGACACAGATGCACACAGACACACTGTGCAGTCATCCACACATAAACCACAGAGTCTGCTTCAAACACTCAAAACAACTGTAGTATCATTGCCAACATCAAAAACAGGACTTTAAGGTGTGTGTCCATTCACTCAGACTAATTTGTATCACCCGTTGTTCCGTTCATTCCTCGGTTATGTTCAGTTTTGTATGCACGCTCTGGCATCATTCAGCCGACGATTCTAGTTCTGTTCAATGCAAGAGGGAGAGCTTGATGCTGTTGCCACATTTTCATCCCTCTGCTCCACCGACCAAACCATTTGATTCCCAAAATCCACACTCTCTCTGGTCCAATCCTCTCTTTTTCAAATACCGTTCTGTCCCTCTTACTTCTCTTTGAAGCGCACTAGAAACACATTTCTGCCCTCTGTGGTGAGCCTGCCTCGTTGCAAAGAGTAATATTTTCAACCAACTCAACTCCAGGTGAGGAGAAATAGAGTCTCATGGTAACCTCTAAAAACTGAGCAGGAGAAATAACCAGAGCAGGGGTGTTCCGTTTAAAAATACAAACTACCTTTGACATTTCTCTGCCATTTCACTGCTCATTTACTCTGCAGTTATTTGTGCAGGGTGAAGCATGCGGCATGTAAATCAATGCAACACACCACTGAATTAAAATCTCAAGGTATTATGACTTAGCCGTCCCTCGAGGTGCCTTTTTAAAACATTCAAATTAGTGCTGGATATCTGTGCGTTGCATTTTTACAACCTAATGTGACGATATCAAACTGTGCAGACTTCCTTTCAAATATTTCAATCTGCACTCTTACAGCTCTCCCTTGATGTGACACTTTATTTTCCATAACACCATGTGACATGTTGGATTTGTATCCTTTGTGATGCAGGTTTTGATCTAAAAACTTGCAACAATAAAAACCAAAGAGGAACTTGTTTGTTGCCTCTTTAAATCTAACACACTACCCAGGAAACCCAGATCTCTCTGCGGTCCCTATCTACAGGTAAACATCACACATTAACCCCGCCTGAATCTTCCCCCCCTGCCTCATATCTCCCTCCAGCCCTCACTTCCTCTTCCCCTCTCCTCTGTGTCCTATTCATCACAGGCGCTGCACACACGGAGGAAAGTACGATCGCACTGACCTTGAGGAAGTCTCGCTCATAAGAAGACTCAGCCAGGCCAAGATCTAGGGTCTGTCAAGATGATTTCTTATTCTATTTAATAGAAGAAGTGCAATGCTTTATCACTTCCCAGGTTCATGGTTTATATAAAGCAGAAGGGCCGGCCCGGTTTGAATGGTGAGCCGCTAAGTGAAAAAACCCAGTACACAAAAAAGATGTCCTTATGAGTCACGATGATTTAGTTGCAGGAGGATGATGGGTAATTTTATGTTAAAATGGCACTCTTCTGAATAGTAAACTAAGAAACAGATGACAGTGTCGCCCTATCTCTTCAATGACATTTCCCTCTAAGGCATTTGTTGGTAGATAAGCATGAATGAACACAGAGGGAAGTGTTTCTTTGTCCTTAAGCTCTCATCTGAAACCAGAGTTCACAGTCACACTTCAGATTGTTTGTCTACGACAGAAGTCGTTGAGTCGTTGGATATTTCTGCTTCTTTTCAAGGGTGATGATTGTGTCGTGTTAACCATACACAAGGGTTTATCAAATATCTCTTAGTCTTTGATTGGGCTGAAAGAAAAACAGAGATTTGATATGAGATATGAAAAAAGACAGTAATTTTTTAACAGCTCAATGCAGTGTTTGTGAGTTCTTAGAAACAATACAAATTTCATGATGATTGTACTTTATTCTTTTTGGATCTTTAAGTCTTTTTCTGCTTTCAAATCAGACCCCAGTCCTACTTTCCCTGCACTGTTTCCAGCTTTCTGACAGCGACTCTCACCCACATGAAGAAGTAGTGAAACAAGAGGAAGAGAGAGGACAGGAGAAGAGAGTACATTTTACAATGAGTGCAATTGACTAACTTAGATGTCATCAATCATTCCTGATGTTTTTGGTCAATCTGTGTCACTAGCCGTGCGATAGTAACTTCCAATCAGACCACACATTTGTCTTCTTCTGCATGCCGTTCTCACAAAACTACACCGTACGTGCATTTTAGGTGTAGACACTAAAAGCAACATTACGCGGTTCCTAGCGGTCTGTATGTGTGCTAACAAAGTTACGTGCCCCATGCCTTGTGGGTCTCTGCTGTCTTAAAATCTGTCTCATTTAATCGAGTGTTCACCGGAGTGTCTGATCTCAGCAGTATCACGTGTTTGTTTTCATTGTACAGATGTGAGACCATTGTCACTATACAGAATGGACAACATTTCTGCCCATTGTGAGATCTATTTACTTATTTATTTAAAGGGACAGTACATATAAATGAACATTGTAAATATGCCAGAAGGCTAAATTTCATCTGTAGTCCCCGGCAGGTCAAAACAGAATTCATAACAAACGATAATGATAGATAACAGTACATGATAGCATGACAATGTATAACTTATATAAGTTATACAAAAGTTCAAATAAGCACATTAAAGTGCCTTTTAAGTGCCGAATAAACATGGAGCAAAATATCAGTATGGATACAAATTTTTGATGTGAGGACAAAATACCTTGGTGCTGACTTATTGCTCCAGAGGAACCAATGCATGAGCAGAAGCAACCTTGCTGGCAAAACCGCAGACAGACGTCACACTGATTGCACTAACAAAAACATGCATTCAACACACCAATAAAAAATCAGCAAGGGGGGCTGCATCAAAGTGATATCAAACAGATGTTTATTGCAGGCTGTTAATGGAAAACAATCAAAAATGGTGATAGCATGACATTTTTCAGGCCTTATGACTGTGGTGAGACTACTGTACATGCACATAATGCAATTGATTGGCGACCAAGATATCATTCAGCCCTAGTTTTTGACATAAACCAAGTTTTGCTGTAGCATACTCATCCATCTAGTTATATCTGGACATATTTGTTGCTGTCTCTGTTGTTCATAGTGAAAAACAGTATGTTTGCACTTTAAGCTTTTAACAAAATTAAAAAAGCTGTTTGCTTAATCCTCTTAAATTATCATCTTAAACAAAAAATAATCGCTGAAGCATTTATTATTTTCATTAAGAAGCTGCTGTCTATGTGTCAACACATGCTTGCTGATGGCAGCATTGTGTTACAATAAGTGCACTGTTAAAAAGAGGATCTTTGTTTTCATGATGCTTTTCAAACTGATCCAAGAAATTACATTACAGTAGGCAAAAATACCAATGTAGGCCGTGTAAGAGCAAAATAACTTCAGAGTAAGCTCAAGGAAAGTGGAAATATCTTATGAAGCCAAAAATGAAACAGAGTGCCCGTAAGTGCTGGAGTTTTCAGAAATTTTTTGGTTGAATGTACAAAAATCTTCAGAATACCCAAAAGAAAAATACAGCAACATGATTTTCCCTTTTTTGAAACTTCTGACCAAATGTCAGTTATTTCAACATCTATTTTCGTTTATTGACCAACCAAACCGTTGAGTACATATCATAAAGATTATATGGATAGGAACATTTCAATCTGCTCTTTAGGAATTGGTTGCATTCCCAATGTAGGCACTGTTTAACCATTTCTATTGAATGGTGCAAAAGTTTATTGCACATATCCCAGCTCTGTGTGATTTAATGAACAAATTAAAAGAGCAAAGACAATGAAGTCCTATGGAAAGTCTAACAGACTTGAATGTACCTGTGCCCACAGACTGGAACCTACATCTTAACAGCAGTCGGTGACAATCCTGACACACGATCATAGAAAATATTCCCAGAACTTGATAATTACATAAATGAACAGACTGATATTTCATGGGTATATGCAACTGAGTTTTGCAGTTAGCTCCCATCCTCTTATATCAGACGTCTGCCTACTGCTGTGCTGGCTCAGCCAGTGTTCTCCTCCAGTAAGTTATGATGTAATTTTCCTCTCTGCCATGATAACGATAAGAGGAGCTACCAGAAGGAAAGACATTCATAGGCAAATATTCAAAACAAAAAATCAGCACCTACACAAGCTATTCCATGCACACACACTTTAAATTACAACTCCCATATGGAGGTGTTTCTTGAATGAGTATATCCTTTCTCTGCCGTCATTCTGCAGTCACAGATATAATCCTGAATGGTTCCCCTAACTCTTGAAATGTCTTTGACAGAGCAGGTTACCCTCTACAGTATGCACCATGGTATCCAAGTCTAACCTACTACATGAATCTGGTGTGAGATACTGTGATACGATTACTGAACAGCTGGGAAATAGACTAAAACATTAATGCTGCACAGGATGAATTTAAAGCAGTCTGTGCTGGGGAGGGTAACTTGCTCAAGTGTGTTAAGCAAAATGTGAAATGTTATACTTTCTGAGAGGCACTTCACAGGAAGGTGGTGTCTGCCGCGGTGGGAAATGATGTGATTTAAGGAGCACATTTTCTTTAAATGAAACGAAGATGAGTTCTGACATAGATGAATAAAAACGAAAATTTTATGTGGCATACAGTAGGGAACGGAATTAATTGTAGACGATATTTTAAGAGAGGAAAATAGAAAAGCTGAAAATAATACCTTCAGACCTCTTCATGGGTCAACACAGTCATCTCCTGTCACAGCCTCAAGACATTTTAATTACAGTTATAGGATGATCCACCGTGGTGTTACTTTAAAACTCATCTTACTTTCTCAACGGCATTGTCAAGCCAAAGTTACAGTTTCTACTTGACTTGAAAATGCAATTTGACATTTTAAGTTGAACCGCTTAATGCAATCTTTTTACAGTAACAGATTCAAATGCATTATCCAAAGTGTTTAACAACAAAAGGAAAAGGATGCCAACAGACGGAGACTTCTAACCTCCATTTGTAAGTGGATTGTATGAGGTATTTGTCTGAAGTAAGTTTACTACCCACAGGGGAGCTAGATCAGCTTGGCCCATGGTGAGAAACTGGCATCAGAACTATCACAAAAGCTGGACTTTTAACCACTACGGGTACAAGAGGTGTAAACTTTATCATGTAATTAAGCTCATTTTAAAAAACCTAACACAGACACTGATATTGCTGCAAGTGTAGTATTACTAATAGTTCTTTAGTGCTTTACTTCACTGTCAGAAAGCCCATTTGTGTTGCACTATGTCCCAACGTGACACATACATCCTCTGCCTGTTACCAAGCTCTGGGGTTCCCAAACTTTTCATCTTAGGACCCCCAAAATACAGGTGCTAAAGACTCGTGACTCCCAGCTGTCACCCAAAGTGATCAGCTTTGTTTGTCATATAGCTGGTCTGCAGAAAATGAGGCTATTATGTTAATGCACATGTGGCTGTTTCCTATGCATCAGCCTGCTGCTACTGATGCTTTTGTTAACTAACCCTAACCTCTGGAGTCAGCTGGCAACAAAGAAAGGCAAAAAACTAAAGAAGGTGTATTTGTAATGTTTTATTTCACATTTAACTGGTGTTTTGTTGATATTTTTACAATAATGGGGAAAATATTCAATTTTTGAATGCTTAAGTACAAATTGGAAGACATTTCATGACTCCCAAGGGGGTCCTGACCGACACTTTGGGTACCCCTGCCCTAGCTGATCAGATCTTCAGGCTTCAAAAGAGACAAAATACAATCAGACCAAAA
This sequence comes from Notolabrus celidotus, assembly GCF_009762535.1. Lineage (NCBI taxonomy): Eukaryota > Metazoa > Chordata > Actinopteri > Labriformes > Labridae > Notolabrus > Notolabrus celidotus. The sequence continues at coordinate 28,267,363 of NC_048288.1, forward strand.
CACAAGAGATTCTGACAGCAGCAAGGACACGCCGTGTACTGTGGACACAAGAGGTCACCTTTGTGAGGAAGAGCAGGACTCAACGGACTAAAGGATAGAGGGAAGAAACTTCTGTGCTGACTGGAGAGCAGGAGGGATCCCAAGTTACCTGGTGGGGCAGGTGTGTAAACTGTGAGCCTGTGCCTATAAACCCAGAGAGCTGCCACTTTAAGGAATGGGACTTGCTAACAACAGTACTTCAAGACCTTTCTGAATCTGTCTGAGGATACAAGTGGCATAAGACTGCAGTCATCACTCATTATACACACTTTCTTCAAGTTTCAGAAGTTCATCAAAACACACTGTGTTAGCTGTTAAAGGGGAAGGCTGAACTAAAACATAACACTCTATGGCCAGCCGTGTCAGCTGGTTAATGTTAAGTATTTGTCGCTTCAAATTAGGTCGCGTGAGGTTTAACATCATTTCAAATGGCAAAATATTTAAATGTACAATTTATCAGTGTACTGGCTTAAAGTTAGGTTTCCTAGTACATCATAGTCCCAACTGAATTCACTATAGATGTAGGACATTATATGTCACACACATCCACTGACACCACATTCAAACACTGATGGCAGAGGCTGCTGTGTAAGGCAACCATCAGTGTTAACTAATCCCATTCACACACCGCTGGCACAGCCACTGGGGGCAATTTGGGGGTTAAGTGTCTTGCCCAAGGACATTTCAGCATGTGGATAGTGGGAGCCACTGGGATCCAGCCGCCAAGTTGAGATGAGCTTTCTGGCAGCGAAGTAAAGCATGGAAACTTTTTCTAAATGGAGTGTACACTTACACCAGCATTTGTGTGAGGGTCTGCTTTTTAGAATTTGCTAAATAAGTCAGATAGTAACAGAATATTGTGGGTAGAAACAAAAATAAACAAACAATATGGATTAAAAAAGGACTTGAGGAAGGTTTACTGGAGTATATTTTGTCTTATGAAGTCAAAGGGCTTTGAAGGGAGTGTTGTAATAGCTGTATCTAGTTTCAAAAAGAGCGATTCACTTTCAACAAAAGGTCATTCTCAGTGAGGACTCTTACCTTACTGTTATTAGATACTAAGAGGAGTAACCCTTGCTTGTAAGTGGCCAAAACAACCACTTAATGTTGCATTTGGATTGGGCACCTTGCACCTAAAAGAGCTTCTCTTACCCTTTGAGATTTCACCTCCTTTTCTGATAAGTTTAGCCTTTCTTTTGACATGTTAGAGACCCCACAGATGAATTGATATTCCAAACAAGTAGTCATTACAGCTGCAATGCCAACATCTGCAAATAATAGTGCATCTGAGTGATTGTAAAATAATGGAGGTGGGTCCCAAGACCATCACCAAACAACCTTAATGAAGTTAAAATAAGCACAGAAGGTATTGTATTGATCCCAAAAGCCATTATCTTTTAAGAATGATATGCTAATGGCAGCAGTCATCAGCAGGGTTTAATCAATTCAGAAGAATGGAGTATTCCATATCTATTTCTACCTCGCACTTTTTCCTGAAGGAGCGCTCCAGTGCTGCTCATAATGAAAGGCCCCCAAGCACCCTCTCTAAAAATCATTACAATCTCCCTCTACCTCTAGGGTCAGTAAACTAATAGTCATTCACCTGTGTGACAGGAAATCTTTCCCAAGTTGCCATTGGGGGCCGGTGAGGTTGTGTTTAAGGTTATGGAGTCGAGTCCGGCTGGAGATGATTGTTTATTGTTTGGATGGATTCTGATGATTGAATACTTGTCAGATCGAAAGCATTTCATCTTGAATGCAAAGGGCTAGGATTGCATATATAACCCACTAATTGCCTCTCTTTCTAATACTGGCAAGCAATAAAAAACCCCGGTATTCTGCTGTTGCCAAGTAAGGAGACACAACAAAGAGCAACTTTCAAATAGAGGAGCAAAGGCATTGGCAGAGAGGCAACCTTCATCATCTGCTTGTACTTGTGCCTGCACTTGGCCCCCAGTGATTTTCATGACCACGACCGTCCCTGCCCGCTGTTCACTGAGAATCTTTGGTGGATTTCTCAAAGGGATGGCACAAATGTATTCAAAGGCACCAAGGCCCGGGGGTCTCTTTAGGTTATTTTTAGATTGTGCTCTCTGGTGCTGAAAATATGTTCTATATAAAGTTTATAAATAAAGGGCCCTGGCGAAAGGAGATTCAATGACCCAACCGCAATCTGGGGTTTTCTTTGAGACACTGTATAAGGAAAATTAAAGTGGAATTATTACAAGCTAAGAATAATCTCAGTAGAGTTGTTCCAATACCACTGCACCATAAGAAAAGCTGTTGATCCAACTAAAATACCACATATCAGGAATTGCATTTACCTTCCCTGCTAGATGAGAACCAAACGTGTTGGAACTGGCAACCCAAATGTATTTACTTCTTTGTATAGGTTACCTTAATATATGCATAAGTCAGGGTCAGCTGAGATAAAAACTACTTCCTGTTTCATGGCGAAACATCCAACTCTAAGGGCTCACATCATCCATCCCCTTAGAGTTTTGTACAGAAGCTAAATAACTATTTCCAGTCCTGTCTCCTGCAGCTGTGTACTAAATTTGAGGCGGTTTGGACGAACCCCTTTAGAGGAGTAAATCCTTAAAGGAATGACCAAAAATACTCAAATTCTCACTTTTCATGGTAGACTTCCCCTGTTGACATTTCAACCTAATGATGAGAGATAACAGAGTACCCAGAGGCTGGATAAGTGTACAATATGTCATGTCTCTGGATGAAACTCCCCCCCCCCCCCCCGCCTGGGGCTGTATTTTTGAAAATTGTTGGAGGGCACTCCTGGGTCAGTTTTCCTCAACCATATTCAGCACCCATATAATATCACATTTCTCACTGGGTCTGATCCACATGCCAATTTTCAGGACTCTGTGTATGGTTAGGCCACCAAATCAACTCTAACCCCCCCACAGCAAGTTGAGCAGTTCAGAATGCACAAACGTCACAGGTCTTTGCTGTTACTATGTATTTACTGAAGCTGCCATTAGCAGGTATTGTAAACACAGTGCTTAGCTGAGCTGCCACTATTGTAAGCATGGCTTTGATGTCAGGGCTGTGCTTCTTTCTAGGTTTGGATCCTTCAGTATTCAGACTTTAAAAGGTTACTAAAGGTCGTATTCCTGCTTAAACAAGGTAACTTGTCAATTAAAACCAGGGGATAAGACTGTAAAAAGCACTTTCTCATTAAAAGGAATGTGCCTCAAACGGTCTTTAGCAGAAACAAAGAGATGATAAATTTAGTCTAGATTAAGGATATGTGCATTTAGTCCATAAAGCATTACATTGGCTGCAATCAAATTCAGAATACAATTTAAGATCCTCATATTAATATATAAAGCTATCCATCATCAAGCACCCTCATATATCTCCGACCTGCTCCACCCTTACATCCCCAGTGGACCCCTCAGATCCTCAGACCAGGGTCTGCTTGCTGAACTAAAGGTGACCGTGCCTTTTGAGTATTTGGCTCCAACTCTATGGAACAACCTTCCACCCCAAGTGCGCTGTGCTATGTCACCCTTGCTAGTCAACGTGAATACCAGTCGGTTGAACAAATTACTATGTTTTATGACTGAAGGCTCAAAATTCTGGTCATATGTTGAGTATAAGCAGTAGTGCAGCCACCAAAAGCTGTAGCTCAGGTTAATGTAATTATGCTGTACTACCTGGATGTAAACAAGCACATATGGCATCTTGCGGTGAGCCGTAGTTTGTCAGTATTGGGTTCTAGAAAATGGAGATAAAGAATGTAAAAAATGTTCCTTTTTTTCAGCTGGGTTTGGAGAAAAGGTCATAATACCCATCGGTACTCATCAGTAAGTGGAGTAATTTGAGACTATTGCAAAATCTCTGCGTTTTCCAATGCCTTTGTATGAAGCAATGTTATTATAATGTTATTAAAAGCAAACTCAAGACCTACCTTTTTAGTCTTGCTTTTAACTAAGTTTTATTTTTATTCTTAACAGTTTTATCTTATTTATTTATTTATTATCTATTTCAAATTCAGTCACTTTTATTTGACTTTATTTATTTACTTATTTATTTATTTTAAGTCTCGCATCTTATTTCCTTTTAATGGTTTAATATCTTAGTCTTTTATTATCTTAGAAATGTATTTTACTTTGGTGATTTTAACTTCCTGTTTTGAGTTTTAACATCTTATTTTACCTCCAGTGTTTCCTCATTAAGATAACATGAGAGCGTTTCCTCAGTTCGTTCAGCAAATTATTTAGATTTATTTATTTATTTATTTATTTATTTTTATTGTTTTTATTACTTTTGTTGCATATTGTGTTGTTAACCTTAAGATTGTGGGGTGGGTTTGGGGTCAGGGCTGGGGCTGGGATCTTTTTCTTAATTTATTCTATTTTAAGTTGTTTTTCTTGTACAGCACTTTGTGTTACAATGTCATTGTATGAAAAGCGCTTTATAAATAAAGTCTGATTGATTGATTATTCCCCTTGTTCTTGTTATGACTGACCAATCATAGCTAATCCCCAATCCTCTGTCCTGATTGGTTAAGGGGTGGCCCCCACTACCTCCTCCGTTCGGTTATGAGTCCGGCACTATCATGACTTCACACGCCAATCTGGTTGGGAGGGATAGTGTTGACATTCGAAGTCCCTCTCTCTGAACAGATGTTTACTCTGTGACTACAAACAGCAGCTTTAATCTGGCATATGATCACTTGACTAAAGCAACGTGTAACCAGCACAGGTATGTGGAAATTAACCAGGAAAGAGGACTTGAGGGCTGGTGGTGCTAGTTCTGCTAATGTTAGGTACACTAAATAAACCAGCATTGTTTCCCCCAGAAGGCTGTGGTCCTATGTTTGGGTTATTTTCCATTTACAAACATTTAAGAACATATATCTAATGCAAAGAATGAGTAGCTGCCATGTCTCTCTATTTGCTCATGCTTTGAATAGTTATTTTACCTGAACCAGGCCACACCACAATGTCACTCATGGTGTTTAGAAGTCTGCACTGTGACCGACCTTACACAAGCTGCAGCAGCAGTCGTACACATGTTATTGTTGATGTGCCTAAACTGCTCCACACTAACATCGGGCAAAACCAACGTGTCCTCGTTTCAGCACGGCATCTTCAGGTAACTGCATCCCTCCCACTCCTATTTCTAACACTACTTCAAACAGCATGGGTATACCACAGGGAAAGTTATATTTACTTCCTTTCCAGAAAAGAAGCGTAGACATCAGTAGGCTGCAGAGACTGTGAGGTTTTACCTCTGCAGAGCATTCCTACCCACAGACAGGAAGAAACAGCATGTCCAAAAAGCTGACAAGTGAACAGAGACAAATCTATATAAATAATTGCTAAGTGAAGTGAAGAGGAGTCGCCCATCATTCAGAGCACAGGCTTGTGCGCAATATCTCCTGGAGGTTGAGAGTCATCCATCACGGCAAGACTTTAATTTGAGATGTTTAGGACTCTTGCTGATGATTGTGTGAGAGCAGGGGAGAGCACTGTTGTAGGGGTCTGCAGGGGTCTTGGCAAGAGTGCAGCTCTCTGTGGGAGAAATTGCTGCCTGCCGCAAAGCACGAGTACAATAGTTTTCATCTGAGATTGGCCTTAAGACTGCAGACAGAAGAGCCAAATCCACTCACTGATTAGCATTCAGATGCTTTAAACTGTGCAAGCAAGTTTCTGACAGATAGCTTATTACGTCTTACGGTGCTACAGAAATGCACACAGACAGGCACACTTTCACGGTCTCTTTCTTCTCTTTCAAATACACACACACACACACACACACATAGATCCAAATATGCACACTCAGACACACCTCATTTAGGGAGGGATGATGTCAAAATGAGTCCATCGAGAGAGGGGGAGGAGATTGAAGAGCCCAAGGTAAAGAGAGTCTGGAGACTCCAAATAATCTCAAGTATTGATTCTATTTAAGACCAAGGCTCTTGATGGACAATTACTTCAAAACGCAGTGATAGGTGGCATATCCAGATGACTGATCGCTGTACTTCTGCTTATGGAAGAAGGGCTGCAGACCGTCCATAAATACCAGCTCACCCTAATCAAACAGGGAAGCAGATTCTGGAGGAATGACGACAGCTTAGTGGACATGTACCGTAATTGACCGCGAAGCACTCAGTCTTTCCATTAAATTTACATGGACACAGTCAGAGGAGAGAAAGGCATTCAGGGTGGGTAGACTTTAGATTCAACTTGACAAGTGGACTCGCTGTCTTGCTATGGCTGATTTGTATCTGTCAGGCTGTGAAGGAAATTGCGAACAACACGTTTCGCCTTGGCCCTTTCAGGTTTCTCCCAGTGAGTCCATGTGAGTATTTAAAACATATAAGAGTGGAATAAACACCATCAGTTTATATCTTTAAGTTTGAGCTAAGTCTACAAGGGCCAATAAAACTCATTGATGGAAGCCTGACTGACATATACTTTTTTAGACTTATACACTAAGGGGAAAAACAGCAATTACCCATAAAGCTGCAGATATCACACACATAAATATTTTAACTGGAACAAAATATATATTCCCCTGTTTGATTTGAGCAGCAGCTCTACACCACTACGACTACACAAGGGTTGGAGTAAAAGAGAATCACTCTTTGCAGACATAGCAGCCAACACTGGATCCAAAATCATTTAAGCTGGAATGAAAATCGACCTTCAGACATGAACTGTGAGTCAAATATGCATAACTTTAACATTTTTCTTATGCAAAATAAAATGTTTAAAAAGGGGAGTTGTTAAATTGTCTATAAACTTGTTTGGAAACCACATCTGTTGGGTTACATGTGCTGCAGGCTGTGCTAAGAATATTCAAAATTCTGAGTCAGAGCACATTCTGATTGAAAGTGCATGCAATGAAGCTATTTCACCATGTTTCCATGCTTGCTTTATTGTTTTGTTGAATAAAATAGTTGTAATATTGGCAAATATTTTGAAGGAAAAAAGGCAGGTATTGCTTAGGGATGGGCATTTCAAGCCAAAGTACTATTCGATTATCATTGGCATCTATTTGACCGTTATTCAACACTCACACACATGTCCCATCAACATCCTGTTTGTGTGGCAGTCACGTTAACCAGCAGCAGGACGAGGTGTGGCTAGTAGCGGGCACTGACCGCGTCTGTCTCCATCTTTATATCAGCGTTTTCATGACACGACGTCTGGAAATACGTGTGCAGTAGTATGAGATTCAGAAACCGAGGAAATTACTGCGACTGTCGCTAATGTTTAGATTCTTCTTTTGCTATTTACTGCAGTTACATTCTTCTTCTTCTGTTACTTACTGCGGTTAGCAAACAGCTCTAAGACGCTCTATAGCAGGGGGGACTCAAATACAAATCTTAAAGGGCCACAAATCATTTTTTCAATGAGCCAAAGGTCCATTTAATGAGGTCAGTCAGACCATATGCAATAATACTGTAATATTCAAAACAAAATGTCCTTTTTGTTCAAAATAACAACAAAAATATGAACTATAGTTGTGCTCATCAGTTTACATACCCTGGCAGGATTTGTGATTTTTTTGGGGGGGCATTTTTCAGAGAATATGAAAGATAAGCGAAAAACTTTTTTTCACTCATCGATGCCCAAAGTGCAAAACCTCCTATCTGAAAATGTTACATGTGCATATAGGAGGTGTTGTGCCTCAAAATATTCCCAGCAAACGTGATTGGAGGTTTTTGTCAGGTGACTTTTCTGTCACAATGAAGGGCGGGATTACCCTGGAGACGGACTGAAAATGTGCAGCCTTCCTTGTTCTCATTATTTAAAGTGAAATCCGCAAATCAGCAAATTATGCAGATAGGAGGTTTTGCATTTTGGCCATCGTCGTGGTCAGTGGTTGGGTGAAGCAAATTATTATGAAACAACTGTGTTTACTCTTTTTATATCATAATGACAACAGAAACTACTCTAAATCCTAAATTCTGCCAGGGTATGTACACTTATGAGCACAACTGTAAATGGTGTTTCTGTGTCATAGATATGTCAAGAGTCCTGCTTGCAGCTTGATATGATGATTTCAGTGCATTTATTTTGTAGTTTGACCTCTGAGGTCATCAGGTACTGGTCTGCTTTCAGTCCCAAGAGTCAGAACGAAACATGGTGAAGCAGCGTTTAGTCATTATGCACCACATATCTGGAACACACTCCCTGACAGCTGTAGGTCTGCTCCAACTCACCTCTTTTAAATCCAAGATTAAGACTTTATTTTTTTTTTGCCACTGCCTTCCTATCTTAGCTCATTTGAACCCACTTTAAATTAAAATTTCAATGTAATTTTTAATATATTTCTAATTTTCCTTTTCTTTTCTGTTTTATCATATTTGTCATTTTAATTGTGTTCTTTTATGCTTGTCTGAATGTCTCCAATGCTTTTAGTGTTGTAATGTAAAGCACATTGAGTTGCCCTCGTGTATGAAATGCGCTATACAAATCAGTCCCTCCAGGAAGTTGCGATTTTGCGATCGCAACTATCAACGCAAATTCAACCAATCAGCGCGATTTTTTCGCGGCCCTGCAATTTTTTACAATCACCGCAACTTTCCCGCAAATTTGAACAATTACCTTTAATCTCAGCCCCAGTACGTCATCGGTACTGTCATCAATTTGACTTCCTTGGAACCTAAACATAAGTCCTCACTTGATCAGCACTTTTCAACAACAAAACACGCATGGAGAACGGGTGAAAAGAGGGGACAGCAGGCAGGACAAGTGACCATGACAACGTTGTTATTTATAGATTGAGGGGCTCAGTATTTGCTTGGTCTCTACCTGCAGCAGGTGTGCTTTATGAACCAGCTCTCCTCACCTCCATGCATCTGTCTCATCTTCATTGATGATTTTTACCCCCCGGTGTGCGTTAGTGACAAAGACACAACCGGGGGTCGTCTATTTACTATTTGATGTTTGACGTTGTTGCCGTGGTTACCGTAAAGAGCTCTGCATCTACAGTTTGATTTAATCCAGTTTGGTGAAACATCTGACACATTCAGTAAGTTTTGATCAACTCCTTGTCATCGAAGATGCAAATTAATTTCAGAGTGCCGTGAACTGCCTGTCAAGTGCCTCTGTCACTGCGAGGTGCATTCAGGGACCGTCGTAAATGTGCAATACAGTCCTTTCATGGCATTTTACTGTGAATCAAGAGAATCAAAATACAGTCAGTGGCCACATCAAGAATGTTTCTAAAAACATCTGTAATTTAGCGTATTTGCTTGCCCCTGAGATGTTATTGGGGGGAAAAAAGCAAAAAAAAAAAAAAATTGCAACTTTCACCGCAATTTTTTCAAAAAGCTGTTGCAAATTCAGGCTTTTTGGGCCGCAACAATCACAAAAAAATCCTGCGAAATCCTGGAGGGACTGACAAATAAAGCTGCCTTGCCTTGCCTAGTTCTTACCTCTGAATTTTGAGGAAATGTCTGAGCAGCAAACTTGGAACACACCGTTTTCGTGCATTCTGGGGTCCTAAAGCTGGCAAAGTGCCAATATGCAAACTGCTCCATAAATGAAAGTGAAAGTTAAAAATTGCACTTGCAGTAGTGTACTCTAAGTGACCCAGTAACAGCCTGTCTGCGTATCGTTGACATGGAGACAAGTCCCGGTAAACAGGCGGTGACCCGACCCAAACAGAGTGAAGGGATAACAGTTCGGGGGCCACAAATATTGAGGGCCTCTGCTCTATAGCCACCGTCTGGCGGGAATACCGTATTACAACCAGGCACTGCTAAAAACAATGAAAATTGTACTTTTAAAATGAGAAAATATTCAGAGTAACTTTGATTTTTACAAAGTGAAGGAATATTCGAATATACAAAAACCATTGCCCATCCCTAATATTGCTGTATGATAGGCCGAATTAGCCTGATAATATAATGACGCCAATATATCGGTCAAGCTGTTGCTTCCTCAGTCTCCTTCCTGTCCTTCATGAGTGTCACAGATACTTCAGAGGTTTACTTGAAGTGTTCAAGTCTAGAAAACATTCCTACATACACAAAGTAGTCTCACACAAAGCAGTAACTTGCAGCAGACTAAGACCTTGGACTGAAATAGCATTATTGTCACATTACTATTGATGTTTGTTGGAAGAAGACGCTCTAAAGGTAAATTAATCACAGCTTGTATATACTCGTCTGATGCATGATGGCAAAGTTAGATAACGTCATGCATCAGAGGAAAAAACTGCACATGCTCAGATAATTTCATTGGCCAGCGAGAAATAAGATGTGATAAAATCTGCAAATCGAAGGCAGTGTTGCTCAGTGTGAAACAAGGCAATCTCATGTAACACAATAACACAATATGATAGGCTGCTGCTTCCTGCTGTCCTTGTAGATAACTTTCATGTGTCAACGTCATGCACTCAAAGCGAACAGCATTCTTTTAGAGGTGAGGAAATTACAGAAACCTGAAATATTTATCCTAAATGAGTCTTTGTTTAACTTCCACTGCACTTTCTCACTGGGGGTAGATAATACTGTTGCCATGATATGCACCTGAACCAGGCAGTATCCCTGTCCTCACCTAATGTACCACAAGTATATTGCATGTCTCTTCATTTATCCCCTCTAATGCAGTTATAATACCTGAGTGGTTGGTGGCTACATGCCCTGAATGCTCATTTCCTGCACAGTAGCCTCTGTGTACTCAAAGGGTCCAGCTCCTCTTTTTCCTCTGGAAGTGGACTCCTTGCAGCGTAATTTGATTATTCCAAAGCAGGTGTTTTCAGCTGAATGCTGATAAGAAGGACTCGGTTCCTTCCGACACTAAAGTGAGTTACATTAGATGTGCTTAAAGTAGTGGACGGCAAGGGCTTATTTTTGATTTAATCTGCAGGAGAAGATGGGATTGACTTTGAAAAACCTGCCCCAGAATTCACAAGGCAGCTCTAAAATAATGTTACACAAATACTAAGAAAGGTTAGTGGGTATTCTGCATTATTTCTGGTGATGCACATTGGTTTAAAAGTCCATAAAGTGGGGGAAAGAGGCTTTGGATTATGTCTGTCCCTGTCCATGTGGCTGCCAGTTGCTCTAGATGGATTTGATGCAACGCAGCACTTGAGATAATTGTGCCTTGGAATTGAAAAGATGAAAACTCGATGGTATAACAACTTGCAGTGGGACCGCTGATGTAACGATCAGATGTATACATCGGCAGCAGATGTAGCTCAGCAGCGCTTGAAGGCACATTTCTGTATTTCGTGTCCTTACGTTTCCTTTCCCTGGCTCATCCGTATGAGCATCTGCCGCTGCAGAACGGGGGCAAGGTTGCATCCCCGATCCCATGTTTCTCAGCAAATCAGACTCTGTCAAGCCTCTGATATCCATTCAGATTGTTCCTCCTAATCCCCTTTCTACAGAACAAGAATGGCTTTACCAACTAATAATCTTTCTGATATACACTGTGTGCAAACAAAGGGAATAATCCCAAGCCTGCGATTGAGCCATCAGACTGTCTGCTCAAACTAAAAGCAGTTGCAGTAGCAGTGTGCTGTGTAAACAGATGCTTCCCTAGCTGGATACACACAGTTATCTGACATGCTGGGATTTACAGAATGAACTCTGAGTTAGCACAGGAACAGAACTGAAACATGGTCACTCAGGTTTGTAGTTTGGTGGCAGCTGTGGCGAACTTGCCAAACCACTTGGTGTGATAATCAGCGTTGAACTCTGTCCAACAGAGTTTGAAAAAAAGCGACACAGCCTCTTTATATGCAGATGAATTAAAATAAATCAGACCTACAAATGGGGTCAGCGCATTCAGAGTGAAGTGTGGCCTGACATGTGAACCAATCTGCTTTAATTGACACTTCACTGAAGTCTCATTTCATTCTGAGGGCTGTGTTTGGAAACAAGTATCAGCGCTCCTTCGACTTCAACAGCAGTCTTGTTGCTTAAAACTCCTCAGCTTGAATCATTGTCAAGGACACAGCGTAAACACATCTCATCACACTTAAGCAGCTGTTGGAGAGAGGTGAATCAACTATGAGAGAATAATCAAGACAGAGCAGCTTCTGTTGGATGCAAACCGAGCATCAACTGCACAAAACAAGTCACAGAGGAGTTTGAATTCTGATGTGAAAGTTGCCATGTGAAATGCCTGCAGGCAGGATGGAAGATGGAAGAGAGAGGAGATACACTTACCTTCAGTGGGACACTTTGAGCAGCAGAGACAGAGCCAGTTTAATCCACTGAATCAAACTGTCCTCCCACCTTTAACGCAAGAGCAGACTCTCTCCTTTTTCCTGCTGTCTTCCTGCACTTCTTTTTTTTTTTAATTCCCCCTTTCACCCTGCTTCCCTCTTTGGTGCCTTTCTTTCATTATCCCGCTTGCCGTGTGCAGTTGGAGCCCACACGCTGGAAACAGAGACGGATGCTCGACTGAGTGTGTGCTGCGCTGTGAGTTGCAGAGAGACGGAGAGAGAGAGAGAGAGAGAGAGAGAGAGAGAGAGAGAGAGAGAGAGAGAGAGAGAGAGAGAGAGAGAGAGAGAGAGAGAGAGAGAGAGGGAGAGAGAGGGAGAGAGACAACAGCTTCAGAAATAGCTGGAGAAATAACACCGGAGCCGTACCAAAGTGGAGCGTGTCAGCGTGGCAACAGAATGACGACTTAGAGCGAACGAGAGAGAGTGAGTGAGTGAGTGAGTGAGCGCTGAAGTGAAAGAAAGAAGCTTGTGTGTGTATGGATGTATCAGAGAGTAAAGGAGAAGTGTGTGAGGAGAGAGAGAGAGAGAGAGGGAGAGAGTGAGCGCTGCTGGCTCAGTGGCGAGCGACGGTCGTGATTGCTTTGGCGTAAGGCAGTAGCGCAAACCCTGCTCATCCCCCCCTCCCCCCGCCCCTCTCCTCTCTCTCTCTCTCTCTCTCTCGTCAGGTCCCCTGAGCGCTGGGGGATCTTCATCATCAAGCAGATTACAGCCAACTAGCAAGCACCCCCAGCCCCCAATCCCCCCCAATGACACACACACACACACACATACAGAGAACCAGTGGTGCACACTGTGGTCAGCGGTGATATTCTAATCAGAGATACACTTGGATATGCTTCTTTTGTCCGGAGCTGCATGTTCTTCCTCCATGGCAGGTCCAGTTTAGAATTAGAGAAGTTGTGGATTTAGCCTAATGGTTAAGTTGTGCACCCATGTAGCGGGTGGCCCGGGTTCGGATCCAGCCTGGGGCCTCTTTCCTCCCCTGTCCCCTGTCCCCTGTCCCCTGTCCCCTGTCCCCTGTCCCCTGTCCCCTGTCCCCTGTCCCCTGTCCCCTGTCCCCTGTCCCCTGTCCCCTGTCCCCTGTCCCCTGTCCCCTGTCCCCTGTCCCCTGTCCCCTGTCCCCTGTCCCCTGTCCCCTGTCCCCTGTCCCCTGTCTAAAAATAAAGGTGTAAAAGCCCCAAAAATATAACTTCAAAAATAAAAAAATAGAGAAGTTGTTTCTCTCTCCTGTCAGAAATTAAATGAATCCTAAATATAGACAGAGACAGTTTCTGTAAATCTCCAGGTATTGCTCTGTGTAAGGTTGCGGGTGTGTTGACCTTTTGGAAAGCTTTCAGCTTCCATTATTTTTAGTTTGACTGACAGCTGAGGGGACATAATATCAACAAGCTTCTTCCTTGAAGGAGACTTCTTGGAATTTTTAAAACCTGGAACTATTTTTAAAAAATTTGAGCTCTGAATTGCAGGAGCGTTATAATTTTCTGCAGTAGATACAATTTGCTGCAGCAATTAATGCGGCTGCAATGGTTGCAATACAACATTTCCGGGCCAATGCATCTGTTAAAATTTAGGATTAAGCACTATACTTAGTTTGCCAACATAAAAAAAAAAGTGTCAGACAACAATGAAGAAATAGTCACTTCAGAAAGACTGTGAAGATACAGTCTTATTTTTAAACCAGAGACAGCTGTTACACTGATCTGTCAACATTTACAGACTCCATTTGAAATGCAGTGTTTGTTTTTTCCCTTGCAAATTATTCAGTTTATTTGACTTTTTTTGTTGTTGTTGTTGTTGTTGTGTTGTATTAGAATCAAGGTAAATCTCCAAACAAACCCATTTATGTGAGTACTCAGAAACCCTCACGTTCTTGAAGGTTAAATTGATATTATTTCTTGTTTTGGTGGATGAAGTCTGGCATCTTTGAAGTAAGATGTGCAACAAAGTTTGGGAGCACAAAGAAGATGTGCATCTTCAAGATGTTGCACTACAGCATTGCTAACTGTCATGCAGCCACTGGTGGACCAAGGAGAGCTGTGTAGCACTGCCAGGGAGAGGAGCAGGAGCAGCTGTGTGTGTTAGTATAGCAGAGGTTCAGAGTGAGCACAGTGAGAGACAGGCTAACGAGCTTATTGAGCATCCCTTTAAAATGTTCCACAGCCAGAGAGCTTTCTGTTTGTACGCCCCTAAACTGCGGGACTCTCTGCCTCTAGGGTGTCAGAACGGCGATCTCTCTGGGTATTTGTAAAAGTAAACTTAAGACTTTTAATCTGTTTTTTAATTTGGAGTGAATTATTTTCATCCCTGGACTGTTTGTTAAAGGAAGTTCATCCTTGTCGCTGTAACTTGCTAAATGCATGTGCTCTGGTTATGGTGGACTAAGATGAGATCAGACTGAGTCCTGATCTTATCCTGTCTTGATGTTGGGTCTTTAATAATCATAAGAACATAGAGTACGGTCTAGACCTGCTCTATTTGTAAAAGCATCCTGAGGTAACATTTGCTGTGATTTAGCACTATACAAATACAGATTGATTTATTGATTGATCTCAGTAATAATACAAGTAATTGTGATAATGAGAATGCCTTAAGGCAGGGTTCCCAAAGTGTGGGTCGGGGCCCTCAGGGGGGTCACAAGACACAAATGGGGGGTCGTGACATGACTTCCAGAATGTTTTTTTTTTTTTTATACAAGTTGTCTAAAAATAGTACATCCATCCATCCATCCAGTATCTTGACCACTTATCCCGTTAGGGGTCACGGGGGGCTGGAGCCTATCCCAGCTGACTTCGGGTGGAAGGCAGGGTACACCCTGGACGGGTCGCCAACCTATCACAGGGCTAACACAGAGAGACAGACAACCATTCACGCACACACTCACACCTACGGGCAACTTAGAGTGATCCATCAACCTGGTGAGCATGTTTATGGACTGTGGGAGGAAGCCGGAGTACCCGGAGAGAACCCACGCATGCACGGGGAGAACATGCAAACTCCACACAGAAAGGCACCTGCCCGTCCGGGGATTCGAACCAGGAACCTTCTAGCTTCTTGTTAGGCAACAGCACTACCCACTGCATCACCGTGCAGCCCCAAAATAGTACATTTTACCCATTATAGTAAAACATATCATCAAAAATAGTAGCTAAATTTGAAATAAAACCTTGAAAATAGAAAATGTAATGAGTTTTCGGTCTTCCTTTGTTGCTAGATGACTCCTAAATTTAAGGTTAGTGACCAGTTAATTATCAAAAGCATCAGCAGTAGGTTAATTCAACACATGCTCATATAGGTTGGCTAACTTTCTGCAGACCAGCTAAATGAAGCCACATTAAATCACTTTGAGGGACAGTGGGGGACACAAATCTTTGGCACCTTTATTTTGGGGGTCACTGGCTGAAAAGTTTGGTTACCCCTGCCATAAGGGATTTATTGACACATATCAGTCCATAAGCTATTGTTTCATACCTCTTGTTTCCAGCAGCCTGCTATTGTTACCAACGCACCACAATACCAAATGACATTTATTGCTGTATGCTAATGCAATTTAAGATAAATTGTTTTGATTGGTCTCTCTTTATGCAAATCGGCTCTCCATATATAACTGTAAATACCCAATAGCAGCCCTACTGGCAGCTAAACACAGAAGCTGCCTGACTAAAAAAATAATAATGATGTGTGGCTTTCGGGTTCAGATGATCTTCCCTTCTATTTCCTCTTAAAGGGAAGCCACAGGGCACGTCATTCAAACCGCTAACATGTTGGAGAGGAAGCTAAAAGCCATTTACATGTCAGTGAGGGGGTTATAGTGGATGAGTCTATTTCAGTCTAGGAGGGTAATCAAGTCAAGACCATCAAGTCAACATGGATTTGACAGAAATGGTACAACAGTGAGATGTATGCAGAGGTCTATATTGTTGAGGTTTAGTGTCTTTGCATCTGTGCTGGTTATAAAAGAGGAGCTCTCACAGGGGTGTAAGGGGGTGAACCGTCTGGGTTGGGGATCGGGGGGCGGGGTGATCCACTTGGAAGAGGAGGCATCAGCTGGATCCTGCTAATACCCATAACCTCTCAAAGAGAAAGCGCTCATAAAGAACCCCGACACCTCCCCCGCAATTCCCAACAGAGATCACCACAGAGAGAGAATTACATCATCTAAACATCAAAACTTTAAGGCTTTCTCTGAAGTCTGGCAGTTGTCGCTGACGGTGACCTAAATTCTCTTATTTTCATGTTTTGCATGATTTAATGCACAGCTACTTTCAGCTCAAAACACAGATGTCATCTTTCTTCTCTCTGGCATATTGAGGAGCAAACCACCGGCTTTAACCTTTAAAATTAGACCATGATTTGGCAGGGGGAATCAAAGGTGGCACACATCACTCTATGGGAAAGGTTATTGAGGCATTAGCATTTAGTCCTCTCTATATTTCATTTCGAGTGTCTTGAAGATCGACAGGGCTGATGGTGGAAGAATATTCCTCTTCTTCTTTTTCCTTTTCTTTGCTGAAAAATAACTGCTTTAATTTCAATTCACAAATTTCCTTCTGTTACCTGTAAAAATAGCTACATTCTCTCAGTTACTCTTATTCAAATGGACAGGGAGAGCCGTTCTAACTTAAGATGAGACAACAAATTTGAAATTATGCTAGAATTTTGCACTCAAAGTCCCCCCATTTGCTCCAATTTGCCAATTATCCCATTTTTCTTCTGGTCTGGTATGACAGCAGGCAGTGAGAATCAAACAGTCAGCACAAAGTAAAAAAGATTACATTAATAAAAATAGTCTGTCTCAACTCTTCAGAGGAAGCAATCTAAAAAGAACGCACTCTGGATTAAAAGAAACCCTGAATAGCGTGTAAATGACCCGTTTTTAAAAAAACTGTGATTCTGAAAAGCTGTGAGCTTGTATTTGACTGTAGTTGTGCAGCGTTTTATACACTCAGCAGTCCTGGCTGACAACCCTGCTCCCAGATCAACCCTGTCCAGATGGCATGGCGTGGCCCTAGAGGACTCCATTTTTAATCCTCTTGGCACAGGCTGCGCTAAGCAAGAGGTGGAACGGATGCTCCGAGTCAGACGTCAATCAGGGCATTTCATACTGCCCCGCTGCTGCGTGCGACACAAGAGTGTCCCGCGCAAGTATGCATGCAAGGGATTGAGAGAGGAAGAAAAGATGTGCGACTGTAAAAACAGCATTTAATCAGTGAAAGCAATGAGGCAGAGACGAAAACAAAAGCATATAAGCTGCTGAAAGTCTCCTGATATAAAAAGTAAGCTCTTAAAATAGTCAAAAACACACACTTACTACTAAATTAAAGATAAAAATAAGGGTTATGTCATACTAGTTCTAAAAAAGTTACACTACAGTGACTCACCTGCAGCACAAAACTTGAATTCCCAATGCACAGGACAAAGCAGCATCCATATTCGACTCACATATCATGATAATACTCAATATCAAAAGGCACTGCAGTGGATTATAATGTCTACGAATTGTTAATAAGCTGAGGGAGTATTTACACTGTAAAACTAATGCACAGTAATAATTCAGAATTAATTGCGTTGGATTTATCTGTTAACTTTAATTGGCCACCAGAGGAGTGCAGCTGCTCATTTTCCCTTTCTTTAAGATTTCACTGCATGAGGAAACGAAGGAGCTGCAGGAGAGCCAGCTTGTTTTGTTTTTTTTGCAACGTATATGAAATGAGAGAGGGAACAGGAGGGAAGGTGAGAGTACTGGTCGTCTGAATAGAGTCCCAAAAAACTGCATAGGGTTTTAAATTAAATCATGATGCTGTTGAAGGATTTTTTGTTTTCTCTGAAACACCTTTAAGGTTTATTTTTTACCTGTAATGTTTACACAAGATGTTTTGTAGCTCAAAATCAATAAATCCATCAGACTTTATTTGTAAAGCACTTTCATACAATGATTTTGTAACAAAGTGCTTTACATAAAAAGAATAAAAATAGAATAAAATAATAAAACAAACAAAAAACATCCCCCACTACTACTACTTCTTCTACTACTACTACTACTACTTCTACTACTACTACTACTACTACTACTACTTCTTCTACTTCTACTACTACTACTACTACTACAACTACTACTTATACTTCTTCTACTACTACTACTACTACTACTACTACTACTACTACTACTACATATACTACTACAACTACAACTACTACTACTACAACTACTACTACTACAACTACTACTTATACTGCTACAACTACAACTACTACTTCTACTACTACTACTACAACTACTACTTCCACTACTACTACAACTACTACTACTACTACTACTACTACTACAACTACTACTTATACTGCTACAACTACAACTACAACTACTACTTCTACTACTACTACTACAACTACTACTTCCACTACTACTACAACTACTACTACTTCTACTACTATTACTACTTCTACTACTACTACTACTACTACTACTACCTATACTACTACAACTACAACTACTACTACTACTACTACTGCAACTACTACTACTACTACTACAACTACTACTACTACAACTACTACTTCTACTACTACTACTACTACTGCAACTACTACTACTACAACTACTACTGCTACAGCTACTACTACTAATACTACAACTACTACTACTACTACTACAACTACTACTACTACTACAACTACAACTACTAATACAACTACTACTTCTACTACTACTAATAATAATAAAAATAACAATAATAACAATAATGATGATAATCATATTTTTTATAATGATACTCAATACAAATAGTCATAGAACTACTACTACTACTACTAAAATAATAATAATGATAATAACAATGTTACTAATAATAATAATAATAATAATGCTGATAATAATTTTTTTTAATACTAATCATAATAAAAAATTAATAATGATGATAATAATATTTCTTAATAATAATAATGATAATAATAATACGTTTTTATAATAATGACAATTCTAATCATAAAACAAATAATAATCATAGTACTACTACTACTACTACTACAAATAATAATAATAATAATGATAATGATAATGATAACATTTTTATAATACTAATCATAATAATCCTAGTAAAAAGAAATAAAAAAAAATACATACATACATAATTACAAATAATAATACATACAAATGAAAATACAAATAATTTGATTAAATTTGATAAATACAAATAAGT
This sequence comes from Notolabrus celidotus, assembly GCF_009762535.1. Classification (NCBI taxonomy): domain Eukaryota; kingdom Metazoa; phylum Chordata; class Actinopteri; order Labriformes; family Labridae; genus Notolabrus; species Notolabrus celidotus. The sequence goes on from NC_048288.1 coordinate 28,286,823, forward strand.
TGCTGACTAACTGAGGAAAAGCTGCCATGATATCTTAATGTGGATTTTATTTTTATGTATTCAACCTTTATTTTACCAGGTACGTCATTAAGAAGAAATTCTTATTTACAGTGAAAACCTGGAAAAGAAACACAGCCTTTTAAGGAGTAAAGGATCAGGAATAACAGTAATGACAGCAACAAACACAAACAAACTTCAAAGACAAGTTAAACATGACAGAACAGAGTAAATAAACAGTGGCAGCAGGAGTCCAGGATTAAAAGCAGGTGCCGGTGTGTTTAAGAGTGTCCATGGGAGAGTCCCTGAAGGCTGGTTTTGAGATGTAGTTGACGAGTTTTAAAGTTTTCTGTAAACACAAGGCTTTCCTATGTGTCTACATTCACTGGTTTATATTCAAGGATATACATGAAGCTTGAATGTTAAGGAACTCTGAAAATATTCACACCGCCACAATGTTCCGTTTCCTGGTTGTAATTTTCTCAAGTTGTAAAACAAACCTGCATCAGCTGTGCAGTATATCAAATGAGGTCAGGATATTATGCAGAAGCCCAATTTAGTGTCAGATTTATCGAGGCTTGTAGAGGAAACACACGTATAAGGATGAAATATTCACAGATTTTACACAAAATATCATTTATTTATTTTCCTCCCTCCTGCTCTCTGTTTCCTGGAGCGTGACCAGGGTGAAGGAGGCGGGGGGGAGGTGGGGGAGGCAAATGGATGAGGATGTGTAGCAGGACAACAAGGACCCAGGTGTACTTCTTATTAGCGGCTAAGCTAATGGAATCAGCAGACTGCCTCTCACCGGATCATGCAGCTCAAGACAAGACTGGCCTGTCCTGAGGGAGGTCTGGCCCAGAAGAGGGCATCTGGAGCCTCGGTCCACCTCCTCCGCCTCCCTGACTCACAGCAATTACCAGGAGGAGAGACACAAGCTTTGTCCTGGAACCAAAGAAAAATGGGTGCAGAATGTGGGGCTCATGAGGTCCTGTTGTTATATCAACCTTTTATTTTCTGCTTCTTTAAGGTAAAATAATAACGTATGCAACACATCCTGATCTCAATTCATTTGACTTCATCTTTATTTTTATCCCTCATATCAAATCAAGGTGAGCTAAATCTGCTGTACTCAGTTTACTTTATGACAATACATCAGTAAACACACAATCTGACAACACATACATCAAAATAGCTATGAAAACACTCAAACTACACACACTGGCATACTACAATCAAAGTTTCTAAGTCACTTTCTTGTTGCTATTGAAGCCTTCATTCTTCATGACAACTACAGGCACACACACGTCTGCAAACGCACACACAAACAAGCTACAAAAGCATCCCTTCCAAACCATGTCTAAAAAAAATAACACTTCATGTCAGTTTAAATCATAGCAGCACTTTAGGACATGTGTATATGTTAGCCTGTGATAGTGAGCATGCATATAAGTCCCTTTTTTGCACTGTATTAGCCACTGCAAGCACTTATTATGCCGTATTCTGCCTTTCTATTTATTGCAACAACTAAGTATGGATTTTTTTTTGTGTGCAGGAAATACAAACCTTTCTTTTTATGGGCCTTTAGGGTGGAATTGCAATAATAAAGGAAGATAAATATCCCAATTCTGGTACTAAAACTTCTTTAATTTTATACCCTTATTGGAGATTAGCTCAGGGTTAGTTACAGAGTATTTCTAGAATAATGTTGGGCAAATGAAACCATTCTAAGTCACTGCTAGTCACTGATAATGAACCAAAATGCATGCTAATAAGCAACTGGTTAAAGGGTAGTCATGTGTAACTTAAAGGCACAATGAGGAATTTTTAACTGGCTGAGAAACAGACAGAAACTTACACTGATGCCTCTTTATGACCTTCAAAAGGAAATAAGACAATCAGCAACAACACTGATAATTCCTCTGTTATTTGTAATGCCTGAACCAGCCGTGAGGGGGGAGGTGTCAGTCTGTAGAGTAATCCTTTTGTTTTGGCAAATAACATTGCATGATAAATCTGATTGTTAAAAGACAACAGGATGAGGTTATTGTCTGAGGACACTACGTTTGCATGTACAGGACAAGAGATAAGAGGTATCACTTTGTCCCCAAGGGGGCGGAAATATCAAGACAAACCAAAAGTTCCCCACAGCAGCTGTAAAGGTACAGTGTGTAGAAATGGGAATATTTTGCGATATCCAGCAGTCAGATTCTACCTCAACCCTATTGCAGTGAAGTGATGGTGGCCTTTGAGGACAAGAAGCTCATGTGCTGCATGATAAGTAAGATCCTCCAATAGTGACGTTTTATCATCAAAATTATTTTGCACAGAAAAACAGCAACTCTCTTCTTTTCCAATGAGTGGCCACTTACTAAATACAAACACATGTGTATAACTAGTTTGTCCTTCTATTTTTTTTTATGTTTTATTTTGCTTTTCAGATTTAAACACAAACAGAAAATAGACATATATAAAGGACAGAAAAGAAGGAAATGTACTGTAATGAAATGAAAGAAGTTCATATTACAGAATAAATACAGACAGTAGGTAGTTCCAAAATAACAAAAATATAGAATATAAAAACAAGAAAAAGTTACAAATATAGATGAAAGACAAAAATGAATCTTCACCTCAAAGGTCCAGATAGAATTGCCATATCTTATTAAATGTTTTACTCCTATTTCTCGGGCGGTTAGTTATTTTCTCTAGCTGAACACATTTATTGATTTCAGAGAGCCAGAGTCAAATAGGAACGACAACATTTGATTTCCATTTTAAAGCAACACATTTTTTTGGCAATGATCAGCAAGATTTCTGTTAGCTTGATATCTATATTTGAAGTTGCCCAGCAAACAAATCTCTGGATCCTTTCTGTGTTGCTGTAGAAACAAGATGATGCAAGATGGCAGCCTCCGTGGAAGGGGACCCGTTCCTTATGTAAATATAGAAGGTTAATTTTCAGTGAACAAATACAAAACAGTTTTTATATTCAGGTGATTATACAGTAGTTTAAACATACTTATGAATGTTATGTTTATGTGAAGAGTTCATTTGCAAAAAAGAGATAACTCACTTTTTAAAAAATTTAAAAAATGTTTCAAAAAACATATTTTTTTTATTACTAGCTTTAAAGCTAGGGTTGGCAGTCTCGGAAAACCAGCATGAATTTGAATGTAGCATTTCTTCATGACTCCGTCTAACCCCTCCCCTCGGAGCTCGGAGCTCCTCCAAAACGACGCCCCCCCCGCGCCGCTGATTCTCGACCATATGATGGTGACTGATTCAAAACCGGTCCTCACCAAAACATTATCATAGTGAAAGTTAAAAACACAAACAAACGTGGCTGCTGTTAGTACTCACAACTGTCATGCTAGCATTATCCAGTTGTACTGGTGACACGATATCAGGAGAAAAGTTATAACACATATATAATACTGTAACAGATCTACTGTTTGTTAAACCTGTTCAGTGTAGATGTTCTTAATTCCTACAGTGTTGACGGTCAGTGAAGGCATCAGGAGAGGTGTAGAGTGTGCGAGCCGAGAGAGGAGAGACAAGAGGAGAAGTTTTTCATTCATTCAAACATTGATTGTTGTTTTGTTGGTTGGCGTGATCACGGCCGACAGTGACCGGTTATTAAAACTCAACGTGTTCATGAATCGGCTCGTCATCACTACAGCGTCCGGACAGACGCTACAGTACATATATATTTTCTGTAGGACTTACTGAACGTCATTAATTATTCTGCTTGTTGGTGAGAGCTTTTTAGACTCTGATCCGGACTACAGTCCTGAGCAAAGCACCTCATCAGGTCAGAGGGAACAGGCCCGAGGACGAGCGAGAGGGGCAGTATATAGAGTCTGGGGAAGTAGAGGCAGGAGACGGGGACTCGGAGGAGTGCACGCCGGGGAAATGTACGCGCAGGGGGAGGGCAGAACGGCTGGACGGGATTTGATTGGTTTAAAATTTGGGGAGCCAAAAAACGGTGATTGGTTGGTGTTTTCCCAGGTTTACTCCGGCTGTAGATAGCAGCTTTTTTTCACTCTTTTTTTAAGAACACATCATGTAATGATCGCCATCAGGACATAAAGATCATTTTAACCAGTATGACAAAAAGTGTATTTAAATCTGATTACCAACCCCAGCTTTAAGTATTATCAATCAAGTGAAATTGGGTGGCTTTGACTAAGTAAAAAATACTTTCATAATTAGTGGTATCTCAAAAATGTAACTATCAAAATGTATATTAAAAAGAAATATGTTTTTTGCAAATGAAGTCTTTATGTGTTCAGCTAAATGTTGCTAATTATGACACACTGCACCTTTTAATAGTTCTGATTCTCTCCCCCTCTGTTTATCTTTTCTCTACAGCCCAACAACATAATACTGTTTCGACCACATTATGAATATGTATGCAGATGATACACGTGTGATTGATTAGACTTTAAAAGGGGAACCCTTCTTACATAATCATTCCCTCACTGATGCAGCATTGAAAACATGTGGTTAGACAAAACCATCTTTGTTTCAGGGATCAAGTCAGAACCCCCTGACAACAATTCGATTCTCTTGGAGCAGCGCTTCATCCCGGGAAACAGTCGTATTTTCCTTCTGAGGTCTCATCCGCATCCGTAGTGTTGCATCACAGCCGAAGAACCTTTGATTAAGCCTCCTCACACAAACAGGCTCTTCACAATCAAGACCTGAGGCATAACGAGCAGAGAGTTTTTAAGGAAAACTCAAATACAGAATGCTGATCACAGAACCAATGCCGCATTGATCTGAAAAGGAGTGGTAATTAAAACAGCCGTGTGTTTCAGAGAGAGTTGCTGGAACAGAACGTGCTAAACACTCGGCCTGACAATGCCCCTGCATTACAGGTTGCCATTAACAACAATCAGCGGCAGGCACTAGGATTGAGACATCTAATCAGTTTTTCCAAGCTGTAATGCCGACCTAATGAAAGAGATTAAAAAAGCTTATTTGAGAGAGGCCAGCACGCGTCTCCCTGATGATGTTTTTCTTCCTCTGGCTGGAGATAAAAGAAGAGTAATAATGCCGGAAGATTCATCCTCCGCTGGGATTTAAGATATTGAACATAGGTGGAAAATATTGTTAGTACAGGGAGAAGGACCTGCCTGCTCTTTGATTTAATTGGGCTCTGTTTGCAAAATGGTTGTCACAGAAATTAACCCTCAAACACATCAGGGTCACATTTCAAAAAACATATATATTTTACAGGTGTGAGTGAAAACTGTCTCAGCGCTCAGGTGAGGTGACAATTTCATCAGCAATTTTCCCAAGTAATCAGTTCTGGCAGACACAAGCCCACTCCTGTCAGTGCCCAGGGCTGTTGCAAAATGAGCCCATATTACTTGTCTGCTGCAAAAGCTGAGGGATGTGTTGTCAGGCAAGCATTTGGCATAAGGTTGGGAAGTGGGTAGCGGGGAGGAAGAAACACATTTAATGCTGTGGAGAGATGAAGCGGCCGGTATACGGGCTCTAGCCTGCAGAGGTGGAGGTATATTGAACGAGTGAACGAGGACGAGGCTGAACAGCCAGGGGGGCTGTGGTGCAGAAACTGCCTCGACTCACCGCAGGCTCTGAATTGTGCTCTGCAGCTACAGTATATTACCTCTTCCTGCTGTCCACCTGAATGCAACCCACAGCCTCACACTTGAGCCTTTTGAGAGTATGTTCGCTCAGGCTGCATAATTTTAGCTCCAGCCTGCAGCTGTGAGAAGGTTTTATGTTGTTTTTCTTATTCCAAAAACAAGAATATGACTTAAACGTTGTATGATATACTTTAATATTGCATGTTTGCTTTCATTTGTAAGACTCAGTGGTGTGCAGATGACACAGTTGCTCTGCTGTGGTCTGTTTTTTCTGGCTGCTGCAATGTGATGGGATAAGTACTGAGGGCTGTCCTATTAATGGTAGCAAGCCAACTTGGATGTTATGATGAAAACGAGAGACATGTAATCTCCAAGGGAGGGACCGTGCCAGGGAAATGGCTTTCCTGTTCGTCCACTGTGCGGATTTAGATCCCCTTCATCCCCGGCTCTCTCTCCCACTGCCTTCACAGGGTTATTATTGTCTGAATTCCCACGGTGCGGCCAATCAACAGATGTGTTTAAAGCAGAATCTGTCTCCCTTCCCCACAAAGCCTCCAACACAGAGCACTGATATTCTATCATGGGACAGAACATGGCAAATTCTCCAAGATTGCCAAGGTATTGTTTGCAAATGAGGTTTGCGGAGAAGTGACATTGAGGAAAGGCTTCGTCCTTCAACCAAAATACCAAATCTGAACATTCAGCTCAAGGCTACGTCTCGTTTGGGTTCTGTACTGTAGGCGTGGTTCTCTTCATCCAGATCATTTAATAGAATGAGAGTTGTTTTAAAAGTGCTTTTCTGACATTGTGAATATATTTCAGGAGGAAAACGTTGCATATATTACACTTTAAAGGCATCATTCATCACGGCGATGGCAGGTGAAGTTGTAATATTTCATAATGTAATCGAAATAAATGATTTCTATAAAAGTGTCAAAACACTGAGGCTCCTCAAAGTCTTAGTGTCGTACGGTAGATGATACTAAAAATAAAGCAGCTGTTTGTTTGCACGGTTGACAAATGGTTGTCAGAAATATCACCGGGGAACATCTTGACTTTCTTGTCTGAACCGAAAGACAAGCGTCAACTTATGATAGCTCGTAAAAAAAACAACATTTGAAGCAAACTTAAGCAGAAATAAATAATCTCACGGTTATGTGTGGAATAATAAGGATGATTTAGCAGTCGTTGTGAAGCTCTGAGGCTCAGAGAGTTAGGAAACTTTAGTAAGCAAGAGTTGCATGATGAAGTTTAACAACAAGGTGACGTGATGCTCATCAGTGAGGATGAATTCAAGTGTCAAAATAACCTGCCAGTGACCTAGCATGAGACTTTCAGAATAAGGGAGAAAAGTGTTAGAAAGTTGTGCAGTATGCTTGGCGCCTTGAAGTGGTCACTTGCTTCTTTAAGCACCATCTTCTGGGTAAAATATTGTATTACATCAGAAAACCTCTCACGGCCAAATTCCACCGGATCCTTGATAAGTTTCTATTCTAGTCACAGTGTGTTAACTTCCACTGGATCTGCTTCTGGCTCCGTCTCTGATCCAGCAGGTTGGAGTCCTTCGAATCAGATACACAAGACTTCTATTTTTTGCTGGATGCCGAGCACGACGCATCAACCTCAACAGAGCAGACGGAGCGGGACAGGAAGTCAGGTTTCACCAAAACAAAATGAAAACATCCGGTTAATTTTCAGAATAAAACACTCTGTGTTATCACCAGATCGTATTTCACTTAACTACAACAACAAACCGTCAGGATGAGCGGAGCCAGGCCTGGAGTCAACAGGTCAGAGGTTTTCAGAGGACCAGAAAGACAACATGGATGAGGAGAGGAGGAGGAGGAGAATCCTTGATTCAGTGATTGCCGCGGGAAAACCTCGGTCACATGACTCCAGCTGTCCGGAGGTCCTGCTCCGTGCTGCGTTCTGAAAACGCAAATGGTGGGTGCTGACGGATGAGAAAGCACAGAGCCAGACCGCAACAGATCCTAGACGGAATGGACCCAGATTTGGTGGAAGTACTGGGTCACTGCATTTTATACTGGTCTATTGGTCAAACCAGTGTGTAGGACGCTGCTCTTTTTTTTTAGAACTACAAAGGTATTAAAAGTGCATCTTGTATGTCAAGTTTTAAAGTAGATTTAAGCTTACTCTGGCATAATACATCAAATGGAAACCAAGGATGAGTATTTTCTAAGGATGAAAATCCCTGACCTGGTTATAACTTTAAAAAACCAAGTCCTGTAATGTAAAAACCCTGAATTTGGACTTTATAACACAATTAGCATATTGGCATCTCTGGGGCTGTTTACTCAATATAAAATGGGAAAATATAATTGTGTTTACACTGTTTTCAGTTGTTTTAGCAGATCTGTGTGGACGTGAATTGGTTTTACTATATTCTCATATGAATGCAGTTTTTTATAATGATTTTTTTTACATCCTTTAACCATCCATAAGGAAACAGGTAAGATGACAAACGACGAATGCTCTTAGAAAGTTCTGAACATACATTTAATGCGTGTTTCTTCTCTGCACCTTCTTTAATCTTTTTCAAAATGATAGCAATAATTAGAAAATAAAAATAAACATCCCTGCACATGATCCATGAGTGTCTTAGATATTACACACATTCAAGGTACCATCCAGAGCCTAATTCGTTTCTGCAGAAGATGATTCCAGCAATTCTGCTTCAAAAATTGGGTCAATAAATTGCTGTCAGTCTAATTTATTTGGCACTGAGTCATTAAAGCCAGAGTGATGCTGTTGTAGCACCGCTGCGCCTGCCTGTCTTGGCAAGTAGGGCTTAAATTAATATTCAGCTGGATTGGTTTGCACACACACACACACATGTGCACACACAGGGAGAGACAGATAAGGAGAGCGGGAGACACAGATTATTTAAAAATTATGGTACCAGTGCCAGGAATGACCGCGTTCACCTTCGCTTTCAGGAACTGTTTCCACCTGGAGTAATAAAGCACATGGAAGTTTTGGAGAATCCATATTGAGCTTCATAAACTTGTATCACCTGCTGTATTTCATTAGTACAACTCATAAACACATCAGAGTATGTGCAGCTAGTTCTTAAACTCACCCAGCCTGCCAGCTGTTGTACTGTTTTATATTTAGCCTCATCTTGTGACCATAAACAGGATTTCTCTCTGAAAACATCAAACCGTCACTTTTTAGAGTGTGTAATTTCCCAGATTGGCTAAAAATGAGTAGTCAAATCTATTTTGCATACATGGCTTATCAGTGGTCAACATGTGTGGCAAATTAAATAATGGGGAATTCCTCGTTTTGTGTGATTTCTGCAGGGAAATCAGAAAAGAAAGTGCTATAAATGGAGTGGGCGCTTGCTAAAAATGCCACCTCGCTGCTTTCTGTAATCTCCACCAGGGGCTACTGGGACTTGATGCTGCCTCTGAATGTGTTTAAGCTAATAGTGGAATATCATTTGCCATGCTCCTTGGCTGTGAACATAATTTATAGTGCTTCTTCTTCTTCTTCCTCTTCCTCTGACACACATTTGTGTATCGTGACACGGAAACAAGCTCTGGATATTCAGTGGAATCAGGCTCTTTGAGGGGAACACACTGTGTGATCTCCTTACATGCAAGGGCATTTTCAATTTTCTCTCTTTACCAAAGGAAATCAAGTTTTTTTTTGATGTTCTGGATTTTATGGTTTCCTTGTCGAGGGAAATCACGGGGCATTCTTCACTCTCGTCAACAGGCCGGTACGGGACACATTATGTCGCTCCTGCTCGAGTGATTTTAATCTGCATGTCTTTCCCATTTAGGCAAATCCAAAAACACATGCACAGTACTTTTGGAGCCGACAGAATAAATCGCCTCGATGTGCATACTCACAGCCTCTGCTGGAGGCTCATTATTTGGCATTGCACCTCAGTGTGGGTTTAGAGAAATGGTTTCCACTGTAAACTATATCAGGACATAGTTTTGTAAAAAAGCTGTTAAAAGCAGGTCCAGCACCTGGTGAGGGGTCTAATCATTATCGGACTTCTCTCCCAGTGATGTTGAGAGTGGCATCACTATCAAATGGTTTCTTCCTACAGGCTAAAGAGTAGAGCTGGCAGCCGCGGGCCTCAAGCTGTTCAACCTTACGCTCACTAATTGCTCTCTGTCAGGAGGGGCCAGAATGTGTCAGTTCAACAGTGTTCAAGGCTCAGGGAGAGACTCTGCTAATGAAACAAATTGAAAGAGAGAGAGACGAAAAGCCGTGGAATGAGTGAGGAGGTGATGGACAGATTATAAATGATTTAAGTAAGGTTCATCAACAATAATATATATATTTTTAAACCCAGAAAACACCATTTATAAGAGTATTTTAGTCTGCAGAGCATCATCTTGGTGTAACTGGAAAATCATTTGGTTTTTAAACTGTCAGGAGAAAAAAAAGCAACAGTTTGTGTTGCTGCTTTTTGGTTTGTACTAGATATACAGTACCAGTCAAAAGTATGGACACACCTTCTCATGCAGTGGTTTTTATTTACTTTAATTATGTAGATTAACACTGAAGACATCAAATCTGGTTTTGCCATAATCTGGATTACAACAGGAGTCAAATAGGGCTATCCATTGTGTGCTAACCCTACCTCTGAACAACACAACTGATGGTCTCAAACACATTAAGAAGGCAAGTCATTCTACAAATGAACTCTTGACAAGGCTCATGTTAATTAGAAACCATTCCAGGAGACCACTTCATGAAGCAGACTGAGAGAATACCAAGAGTGTGCAAAGCTGTCATGAAGGAAAAAGGGGGCTACTTTACAGAATCTAAAATATAAAACATATTCTAGTTTGTTTAACACTTTTTTTGTTAATTAAATAATTCCATATATGTTCTTTCATAGTTTTGATGTCTTCAGTATTAAAGCTGGGGTTGGCAGTCTAGCATGAATTTGAATGTAGCATTTCCTCAGGACTCCGTCTAACCCCTCCCCTCCTTCCTCGGAGCTCCTCCAAAACGAACCCCCCCCCCCCCCCCCCGGTCACATGCACGAGCGCCGCTGACTTGCGACCATATGATGGTGACTGATTCAAAACTGACCCTCACCAAAACATTATCATAGTGAAAGTTAAAAACACAAACAAGCATGGCTGCTGTTAGCACTCACAACTGTCATGCTAGCATTATCCAGTTGTACTGGTGACACGATATCAGGAGAAAAGTTATAACACATATATAAAACTGTAACAGCTCTACTGTTTGTTAAACCTGTTCAGTGTAGATGTTCTTAATTCCTACAGTGTTGACAGTCAGTGAAGGCATCAGGAGAGGTGTAGAGTGTGCGAGCGGGAGAGAGGAGAGACAAGAGGAGAAGTTCTTCATTCATTCAAACATTGATTGTTGCTTTGTTGGTTGGCGTGATCACGGCCGACAGTGACCGGTGATTAAAGATCAACGTGTTCACGAATCGGCTTGTCATCCCTACAGCGTCCGGACGGACGCTACAATACATATACATTTTCTGTAGGACTTACTAAATGTCATTAATTCCTCTGCTTGTCAGAGCCCCTGTGGTGAGAGCTTTTTAGACTCTGATCCGGACTACAGTCCTGAGCAAAGCACCTCATTGGGTCAGAGGGGACAGGCCCGAGGTCGAGTGAGAGGGGCAGTAAATAGAGTCAGGGGAAGCAGAGGCAGGAGGCGGGGACTCAGAGTACACGCTGGGGAAATTACGCGCAGGAGGCGGGCAGAACGGCAGGACAGGATTTGAATGGTTTAAAATTTTGGCACCCAAAAAACGGTGATTGGTTGGTGTTTTCCCAGGTTTACTCCGGCTGTAGATAGCAGCTTTTCTTCGCTCTTTTTTAAGAACACATTATGTATTGATTGCCATCAGGACATAAAGATCATTTTAACCAGTATAACAAAAAGTGTATCTAAATCTGATTACCAACCCCAGCTTTAATCTACAGTGTTTCAAATCATTAAAATAAATACAAACCCTTAAATGAGAAGGTGTTTCCAAACTTTTGACTGGTAGTGTACATGGATTACATACATTCTCTACACAGCTTTCCCCATTTAGGTTGCACGGAGGCTGCAGCCAACCCCAGCTGTCAGTGGGCGGGAGGTTGGTACAGGTCTCCAGCCTATCACAGGGCTAAAATATAGAGACAAACAACCATTCACCCACACTCACATGTAATTAAGAGTGACCAATTAACCTAACAAGCATGTTTTTTCACTGTGGGGGGAAGATTAAGCATCTGGAGAGACGCACACATGCACAGAGTGACCATGCAAACTCTAAACTGAAGGGACCTTCACAACTGGGGATTTGAACTAGGAGCCGCCTTAGAGTGCCAACCGTGCCGTGAAGATGTCCTCTCTTCCTCCAGCCTGCTGCTCAGAGACAAAGCATCTCTGCACTCACGCCATCACTGCAGTCACAGTAAGAGCGGGAAGAGGGACAACACAAAGTGTGAGCAGAGCAGGACTTTAATTAACTTAGAAACAGCAATATGAGTACAGGAACACTTCACATGACATGAAGTGCACCCAGCTGGAGCACACAGACACATAGAAGAGGAGTTGATCCTTGATTTGAGTGGAGCGATTCACCTGAACGTTTCTAACTAATTTAACAGAAACATGTAGAGAACCGAGACCCTCGATCAATGGACTACCATCTATCTCTATATCTTTCTTATTCATTCTCCTCTATCCCTCTTTCCAACCTCAACACGGTAGGTCTCAGCAGATGTGTGTCCAACATGAGTCTGGTCCTGCTGGAGGTTTCTGCCTGTTAAAGGAAGTTTGTCCTTGCCACTGTAACTTGCTAAATGCTGCAAAGTGCTCTGCTCATGGTGGATTAATATGAGATCAGACTGAGTCCTGTCTGTAAGAGGGGAATGGATCTCATCCTGTCTTGATGTTAGGTCTTTGTTAATAATAAGACATATACCTCTTTTGGACCAATGCAAACCGGGTTGTATGTCCGGGCTGGTGCTCGCACTGGTTTGGAGCTGGTTGAACTTGCAAACCAACACGCAAGGGGCGGCTGTGGCTCAGTGGGTAGAGTCGGTCGTCTATTAATCAGAAGGTTGGCGGTTTGATCCCAGCTCCAGCAGGGAGCACTCCACATGCCGGAGTGTCCTTGAGCAAGACACTGAACCCTGAATTGCTCCCTGTGTTGTTCAGAGGTGTGTGAATGTGAACAAATGAGATTAGCTAATACCGATGGTCCCTCACTACATAGCAGCCTCTACCATCAGTGAGTGAATGGGTATGAATGGACCTGGACAATGGACATATGCAGGACAATGGCGGTAAACGGCAACCCCGCCCCTCGCCCCTGACGTAAGCGGTTCGCGGTTCTAGACCAGCAAAGAGTTGGAGCCGCTCTAGAACTGGTTTTCCCGGCCAGGAGCCGGTTCACTCACGGTCGAAACATGAAAAACCGCTTCTCAATTGAGCGCCGGCCATGAAACTGCCTCGGTCGAAAAGGGGTATATATTGCCTGATTTTTCTGACAGTGTCAACCTCTACATCTGCATCATCAACCCAGTTTGGAATAAAATCACACTCTGATTGGTTGCAGCAGACACATTTTTTCTTTTGGAGACATCACTTCAGTTCAACAAACAAAAGACAGAAGTTTATTGAAATGTCTATCATTGCAATTCTGTTATTTTTACCTAAGATTAGTAGTAATCATATTGTCTAGACTTTGGTGATTCCCACCACTATCAGAAATTGACAAATAATTATAATTTAGTTTTATAAAGCACACCAAAACACACCTTTTCCAACCTTTCCCTTTTTTGAGGTAGGTCAGTCGAAGTTATTAAGACAACTGAGGAAAAACTAAACAGGAAAGTTAGAGGAAATAAAACTGAGAGAATGAGTATGGTCATTACTTTTAAAATGCAAAACAAACAAACAAAACAACATTGGAATATTCATAATGGAAGCACTAATGCTGTTATAATGACCTTCGAAATAGGCAATTTCAGACTTCAGGCATATGCTGCTGTACATTTGTATTTCAGTCCGCCTTTACAGAGCTCTGTAGCTCACACATGCACTCGGTGTATTCCCCTCCTCTGTTTTAGTGGAGCAAAAAAGAGGTTCCCAGAGCCTTTTCCTGAACTTGAGAGCACTCCACTTCTTTTTGTAATCTACTCCGCTCCACTTACAGTTGGGACTGTAGTTCAGCATGAGGTTATAGGGTAACCTCTGCTGACTTCTGTGCAGCTGATAGCTATTTTCCTTGGCAGAATGTGTCTCCTGTCATCAAGCTCGAATCCACACATGGTTAATTTATGTGCTGCCTTTAAGTGGAGGCTTCAAACTGGGCGATCTCCGGACCTTTCTCAGGCACACAGGCAGCAAATTATCAGATAAACTCAAATCAATAGTGCAAAAGTCCAGGTGAAAGGAAGGAAGGGAAATAAGAACATGCCCGAGGAGATCATTCATGTATCATAATCCGAAAGTTATTATAGCATTACAACATTTTTATCGTGTCTATCAGAGGGCCGTAGTTCAACAGCTTGCAGAGGAATGGTCAAGCACTGTTTGTAATATAAGTGCACCAAAATGTTGCTTGCTCTACTGACTCTAATATAAATTCAGTTTTTAAACACTTCAAGGTTTTATTTCTCAGAGGTATGTTTGTGTGTTTGCTGCACTATGCTTCTGTACATACAGTAACACCAATTCAAAACCATTGGCAGCCCAGTCTTCCAGTCACATGGTTCTAGAGATTACCCATCACCTTTACGAGTAATCATCTGAGATTAATTAGTCATCTCTCATTACGATTGTTTGTTTGGCTTTTCTGCAGGATTATCAAGGCTCCCTTTATAATCTTCAGGCTGTGTAAGGTGCTTGATTCTGATTGTGCAAAACCCCTTGACAACCCCTGGACAATGGTTATTAACTTTCACAAAGATGAGCAACACCAGAGGCAAACTGATCGCACGTCATGTCAAATATATCTGCTTTAGAGTTCCGGCTGAGTTCTGTTTGTTGAGACCATAGACCGTACTATCTATCTATCTATCTATCTATCTATCTATCTATCTATCTATCTATCTATCTATCTATCTATCTATCTATCTATCTATCTATCTATCTATCTATCTATCTATCTATCTATCTATCTATCTATCTATCTATCTATCCATCTATCTATCCATCTATCTATCATGTTTTTGCTTGCTTGCTTGCTTGCTTGCTTGCTTACTTGCTTGCTTGCTTGCTTACTTGCTTGCTTGCTTACTTGCTTGCTTGCTTGCTTGCTTACTTGCTTGCTTACTTCCTTGCTTGCTTGCTTACTTACTTACTTGCTTACTTACTTGCTTACTCACCTACTCACTCACTCGCTTGCTTACTTGCTTGGTTACTTGCTTACTTGCTTGGTTACTTACTTGCTTGCTTGCTTACTTCCTTGCTTACTTGCTTGGTTACTTAATTGCTTACTTACTTGCTTACGTATTTGCTTACTTGCTTACTTACTTGCTTACTTACTTGCTTACTTACTTGCTTACTTATTTGCTTACTTGCTTGCTTTCTTACTTGCTTGCTTGCTTGCTTTCTTACTTACTTGCTTACTTACTTGCTTACTTATTTGCTTACTTGCTTGCTTGCTTGCTTGCTTACTTGCTTGCTTACTTACTCACTCACTCACTCACCTACTCACTCACTTGCTTGGTTACTTGCTTACTTGCTTGCTTGCTTGCTTTCTTACTTGCTTGCTTTCTTACTTGCTTGCTTACTTACTTACTGTCTTGCTTACTTACTTGCTTACTTGCTTGCTTACTTCCTTGCTTACTTGCTTGCTTACTTACTTACTTGCTTACTTACTTGCTTACTTATTTGCTTACTTGCTTGCTTGCTTGCTTGCTTGCTTTCTTACTTGCTTGCTTACTCACTCACTCACTCACCTACTCACTCACTCGCTCGCTTACTCGCTTACTCACTTACTCACTTACTGACTTACCAAGATCAGCCTTGTACAGCCAGGGGGAGTATTTCCCCTCTGACAGCCACGCTAGGTCAAAACCTGAAATACGATGGTAACTGGATTTTTGCTGCTGGTCAGGGGCAGAGTGTGGAACACTCGGGCTCTATTCTGTACTTGGACCAGGAGCAGGAGATCTACTCGGGCTGCTATACGCAGGAGAGCGAGTGCTGCGGAGAGCTGAATGAGGACAGTTTCATGTTAAATCCAGATGGAACGCTAACTGACGTGGAATCAGTTGGCCTATAGTGAACTAGTTCTTGTACTTCCAACTATAAATAAGATGGAGAGCTATACTTTTGATGTCATAGTAACAACACAACTCTATTCAACACTTGCTCCTTTTGCTCAAAACTTGAAGGGAATGGCGTTTTATATCTCGACCACATACAGTTCCTTTGAATATATGGCTCTAATCATAGACCACAGCACACTTAATGTCATCGCATCAATCTGCTGAAAGAAGCCGGTTAACGTGACGTCTGTTTACAGCAGGGAAACATAAAGAGGTGAAAATGGTGGAGGAAGGGTTAAAAACTCTATTTTATTTCAAAAGAGAAATCTACAGAAGTAAAGACGAAGATGCCTATGGTGAAGATAATCAAACACTTAACTGAACACAGTGTGGGATATGATGGTGTTAAAGGATTGATAAATGGAAAAAAAAATAAGTAAGAGACCCTGAAAGTGATGAGTCGTGAACCAAACAAACATCATAGTCGTTCTCTGTTGGTGATTTGGTACCTGTTTTTTCAAAATTGTATGTTTTTTTCAACAACTTTTTGGGAGAATGCTGGAGGCTGAGTTGGCATTGAAAGTCAAATGATTTTTAGTTGAATTTCTGGAGCACTGATACAAAGCATGGGGACCAATTAGCTGAATGAGTAAGGGATGAGGCAACTGATTACAAGTTGTTTGGAAAATAAATTTAAATTCTAGCTAATAGTAAAAAAAACACTCAGTGGAAAGTCAAGTTGAGCATACTTTATCAACCACAGAGTCTGCAGGTAAAAAAATGGCATGTGGCTGACATTTTCAGAGCTAGCACCACCAGCCTCCCTGCAGGTTAACATCCACATGACTGTGCTGGGTGTGCATCGCTCTGGTTGAGTTGACCAGACACAACCTTTTTCCAGATCAATATACTGCCAAACCATGTTTTGAGATGCCATATGTGCTTATTTACATCCAGATAGAAGAGCATTATGGCAGTCGCAATATACTGCTATAGGCTCAACATTTGACCAGCATTTTTGGCCTACAAATCCCTAGAACACAAATGTATCAGTTAGTAACACCATCCCTAACATGGGGTGTATTTTACCCAATATAATATACCCGGTTAAAAAATACTTCACATCAAAATATATCATAGGACAACAATACATTGGAAATTGAAGTACTCCTTGTATTTCCCAGAATAAAACACCTCATGAAACGCAAAAAAGGTATCACTGTGGGACGCTAATAAAATGCTCAAAATTAGGGAATCATTAATGATAATTAAGGATTTTTTTTTAAAATAATGGAGCTTGGAACTTGTTCTTTGGGCCACCCATTCCTGGGACACATGAGCCTTATCCAGTGAAGGCACAGTCTCCCTGGATCACTGATAACTGTGGGAGAGATAAACAAAGAATTTACTCTCAATTACTAACGTCAGGTGAAAATCACCCGAACCTGTGCCTGCTGAAAAAAACAGGGATGGTAGAAGGGAAACAGGCCTACCTTGGGTCACATCAGAGAGCAGCATGAAGCTACCCAGGGACCCATGCAACTCAGACAGCCGCAACATAAAGAAAATCACATAACCACAATCACATGGGTGGAAATCACCCAATGTTAGTGTTCTAGGGTTAAAAATGCTAGTTCCAGTGGCAATACCTGTTCATACATGTGAAAATTGATACTGTGCATTATGTCAGGGAAAATATTTAGAAGTATGTCAAATGCAGCATACCAAAATACTAACTTGTAATTCTGTATCTCCTTTCATTTTATAGTTTCCATACGAGGATGCTGTTTTTTTGGTGATTTTGTCCCATAACCATATTACCTAAGCAATTTAAAAAATATTAAATAATAAAAATATATATGCTTAGTTACTGATACATATCTGTGTTAAATACACAAACGGGTTCTTCGTCCTTCTCTCTTGGGTTGCAGCATCTAACATCCAACAGGGACCTGGTTTGAATTCAATGAGGAACCTAATCCCTGACCTTCAATGGCTAGGTCAGATCTCACATTTAAGTCTCTCAAATGAAAAAGTGGATGATTGGATGCAATCAACAACTCATCCCCTGGTTATGTCAGTGAATTGCAGTAAACATACAGCCATGTTTATCATGTGTGGATGTGGTGTGTAAATCATAGACATTCGAGGTAAATTCTCCCTCACATGAGGTTTCTTTGAAATACAGACATGTTAAAAATGGGCATTCAGAGCTGTTAAAATAACATAAAACATATAGGAGGATGTAGGTGTAGGTGTTGTATGTGAACAACATATGTGCAGAAAAACGGTCAAATTGCCTTGAATTGTTCACCATTACCACCTTTTCATAACCCCTCTTCTCTATAGTGGTGGGGGACAAATGCATTTCACCTTTCATGGCACACAGCAGAAGGAAGCTTTTAAAAAGATAAAGCAGGCCGGTTTGTGCCGTTTTGACAGCTTCCTTTTTACAACACCCACTGTTTCCTTCTTGGTGTTCCGCCCGCTCGCATGTAAAGATGATGAAAAGGAAACAGTATTCGAAGGGAGACATCCATTCATTTTTAAATAATGAAATCACACGATGCATTATTAATGCGCCAAATGTCCAGCTTGGGATATCAAATGCACTTTTGAAGTCTGGAAGGGTGCTTCTTTTCACCTTGTTTGAAGCCGGTCCCAACAATATGAAAGGAGGGTTGGTGTATACAGGCAGAGAATATAAAGATGAGTGTGTGTTCACTTATTTATCTGCTTCATGCGTTTACTCTTTTAGAGCTCGGTTCACAGGAAGTACAGGACGGACATCTGAGCCTTTTGGGTTGGGATGTTTCATAAGCCGCAATAAGTGCTGTGTGCCAGCGGTAGCATCCTTCTCCTTGAAGACAATTCAAACCTCCTTTGGGGTGTTAGGTTTTTTACTTTTCCATCAGATTGAAATGTGAGTGGCAGCCGGTTCAAGTTTAGATTTCTTTGGAAGAAATGCCAAAAGTGACAAACTCTGATTCATATCCTGCAATGCTACTTCCTCATGTAGAGTGTATATGTTGACGGAGTGGAAGTAATGCCAAACATCTGAAGATATTGAATGTCCTCATTGTTATATAAGATTTATCCCAACCTTTATGGATTGACAATTTGACCCTTAAGATTTCACTCACTAGGGAATCAAAAATATAAAGGTTGACTTTTCCCTGCAGGGCTTTGTTACTTTGCAAAGCTGATGGATTGGCCCGATTCCATCTCTGTCATTGGGTTGATCCATCTTGCAAAGCTTGAAGCTAAAACACCCTGTTAGATAACAACTGGACCAATGAGTGTCATTCTAAGAGAAGGAGGCGGAAGCTTCGGACGTAAGAAGCAACAGCAAGCCTGTAAACAATAGCAGCCTGGGAAAAGATTAGCATGGATGCCGCTTTACACAGTGTTCCAAATAATTATGCAAGTTAGATTTTTGTGAATGTTTTAAAAAAATATGTTAACAGTTGTTTTCAAATTTGTTCAGAAGTCAGATAGTGAATATATTTCTTCAAATGTGTGGTTAAAATGATGCTTTTCAAAGTAAGTTGGATGCAACTTGGTGATATTGATGACACTGTGTGCTGCACCTTGTATGGCTTTCCAAAGCTGCTCTTTTGAGCTGTATTTCTTGCCATCACTGTAAATTATCTTCTTTATTATTGGCCTCAAGTTCTCAATCGGGCCCAGATCGGGTGAGCCAGTTCATGAGGTGATCCTCTTTAAAGCCCTGAGATGCCATCCTATCCTGGCATGTGATGGTGCATTGTCATGCATGAACACTAGAGTGTTTAGCTGAATGTCTTTTCCTCCATGGAAGGAAACTTTTGCACCATCATGAACCCAGAAAAGACCAACAAGTTCATCATCAACAATGACAGCCCAGAACATACCAACACCGCCTTGTAGACATTGTAGTCGAGTTGGAGGAGCATGGCCACTTGAAATCCAATCAGATGCCCCCCCCATCTGGTCCATCTAGGGTTGCCCCAAACTCATCAGTGAATATAACTTTGGAGAAGTCAGCCTTCATGTATTGATTAGCCCATTCCAGTCGTTGTTCATGATGCATTTTCTTCAGTGGAGGTCTTTTCTTTACCTTCTGGACCTTTGCCACTCGTCTTAGCATCCTACATGGAGTAGACCCTATTTTTTTTCTGAACATCAGTCTTCCAGATTTTCAAGAAAAGGTTACCTGCATAATAATTTGTAACTAGTGTAGTGGCAGTTTCATCAGGAGTGGAAAACATATATTTGCTAACAGAGCAGCAAAGGCACATAATGCAGAAATGCAGCTACACAAGCCTACAAAATTCTATATTGTTGTCACATTTTGTTGCTCTGATTGGCCTTTAATGAACGTGACTGACAGAATGTTCATCCAATCAACCTCATCCTCTGAGATCTTCCCAAACACTGTCTTTGGGGTGTTGCTCAGATGGATGTAAAATATATCCCATGCCATGAGCATGTAAAACAATCTTTTTGGCGTGTCAGGTCTATGGCTTTGATCATTATGCCAAACCTCTGCTGAATTAACATAAAATATTTTACATAATATCAAAACATATGCTGATTTATTCCTTACCACACATGTAAATTCAATGTGGAGTACATATCAAATACTCACTGAGTTTATTTCTTTCTACATGTGTACTTTTCTTCCCCTTGATTTTTAAGAAAAGTAAACCCTGGTGAAAGAGAAATCTATTTGCACAACAAATGTGACTTCTGTTCTGTTAAATCACACGGTGACGAGTGTAAAATTATTGTATCCAAGCCTCTGATGGTTTCACTGAGTATTTATTGTCTCACAACGTAATACACAAAGCACAGAGGTTGTTGGTAGTTCATTAATTACCTGCAGTCCCCACATAATGAAGTTCCCTTGAGAGCAGGGCTTGAGGCTTGCTTTTGTTCATATATCTCTTTGGCGTACTAATGCATGCAACCGTAGAGAACACATATTGAAAATACAAAACATTCTTTAACTCTGGGGTGTTCCTGTAACTAATTTGCTACCACCAGTGAAGTGGAGGTCTGGTGTTTTCAAGCCTGGGTCCTTATTTTAAATATGTATTGAGTCCAAAAGCTAATGGGTACAAAAAAACACCAGAAATGATATCGTCTATGTTTGCTAATGAATGCTCTTGACAAAAGTACATCCTCTAAGGGTTTTTTTTGTTGCAACTGACAGGGTAAAATTGTTAAATGAGAACATTACATACATGATCTTATTGGGCATATCCTTTTTTTTGTGACTGTAAATGTATTTCTTTCAATACCAGAAACAGTTGTTTCATTGCATGCTCCGAAGCCACCAGATTTGATTGATACATTTGTTTTAAAGATGAGGAATTGTGCTTTTTCATGTTTTAAAAACACGCCCTGTGATTGGTTGGCGACCTGTCCAGGGTGTACCCTGCCTTCCACCCAAAGTCAGCTGGGATTGGCTCCAGCTCCCTGTGACCCCAAAAACAGATTAAGCAGGCCTAGATAATGGATGGATGGATGGATGGATGGATGGATGTTTTAAAAACAAATATCAACTTAAATATCTCTATCTTAAAGATCTCAATACTAAACGTGGACAAGGTTTCTAATTGTGAGGCCAACATGTGTTGGAGTAACCCAAGTATGAGAGTGCCCTATGCTCTGTATGGCTTGTTCAAAAAGCAACGTGATAACTACATGAGAGGGACATGATATTTGCTCAATTCCTGACATCATCAATTAGAAAATATCTTTGAAGGAACATAATACATCTGAAGTGGAACATTTCATCAAATCAATTGTATTCTCATCACCTAAAGGCCAAAATCTTCCTTTAAAATCAAAATTTCAGGTTTCACCATCTGCTACTTGACAATTATTAACTTTAATTGACAAAGGGGAACAATTTATCCAAAATACTGAAATTCTCATGTATAAATGTATCTTCACAATAACAAGCAACAACTGATCTATCTACACCTCACACTCAAAAAACAGAAACATCCTGCTCTGCTGTCTGTTGATGCAGATTGTTTTGTCCCTTCCCAGACTTTCGTTGTCAGATTTAGGGGCTAGAACATATGGATGTGTCATTTTAAACATATAAACACAACTTTGTAGCATGGCAACAGTGGAGAAGGCTTCTTGAATGCTTGGCACTGAAATGCTGGAAGTGCCTGAAATGAAGTGTTTAAGACAGAGGCTGAAGTGAGGGTTTTCAAAGACACCAGTCTGAGATAAGTAAAGCATCTTCTGAGCTGTAAATCATGTGAAGCTGCAACCGAGCAATCATGGGGACAAATGAAGCCTGCAAATGAGCAGAACACCCCCTCTTTAATTTGATCTATCAGAATGACATATTTTCTTGTCTGGCTTTTGTCTTTTGAGGGTAAATTTCTCACTGATCCATCAAGACAGCAGCAGACCAGCAACTCCTGAACGCTGCAAAGTAAAATCATTGATGTTAATGTTTTTCTCATTGAAGTGTGAGCAAAGTAGCTGACGGTCATTTTCTAGTTACACCCGATCTTTCCCTTTCCAAAAAAGTCTATTTATTGAGTGTTCTTTTAAAAATGTAATAGTCTGGACCTCTTGGTGGTAAAACACACTTTTTAAGGGGCTTTTTCACCATTGAATATTATGTTGCAGTCGCATGCTGCAACCATTTCAAACATTTGGTGCAAAAACATGGCAAAATGTTGAGGCAGCTCGTTTACAGTTCAATCTATCCATAATATACTGAAGATGATGTCCCTCTTCTCCCTCATTCCAGTCTGATAAACTCAATGTGTTCTCCTGTCTCAACACTCCAGCCCTCTTCATACTGCCGGTGAAAGGTGCAAAGTTTACGCCCCTGCATCGTCTCACCCTTGATATGAAAGTCTCTGAGGTGTCTGTGCCGGCATCGGAGGTAGTAACAGCAGTGTTGCTGCAGAGGCGAGATGAGATCACTCTGAGCCGGCGGAACACACTGTGTGTGCGTGTGCATGTCTGAGTGTGTGTATGCAAAGCTCCCACTGTGTGTGCTTACAGCTCATGCTTCTGCAGCACCATAACGCAATGTGAAATGACCCACTGGGGCACCAATATTACACTTTCACGGGATCAAGATGAGAGTAGACATGACGGTGCATCCACGGCACTGTTGCATACTCATTATATTAATTATAAGGGCTAATTCCTGGTATTATTGCATGACTAGATATACTGCTTACATTAAAACTGGTTCTAGTTGAAGAATATCCAGGTACAACGTAGTGTGCGATTTGTTTACCCATAGACTGTATAAGATAAGATAAGACAAGATAAGATATTACTTTATGGATCCCCCGGGGGGGAAATTCAGTTGTTACAGCAACCCAGACATAAGTACAATCAAGAAGAAGTTTCAATAACTAAAATTAAATTAAATTAAATCAAATTTAAATAAAATAAAATAAATAAAATAAATAAAATAAATAAAATAAATAAAATAAATAAAATAAATAAAATAAAAATTGATAAATAAAAATATATAAATACAATTTAGATATATACAGTGTTACAAATGGAATATAGATTAAGTACAGTAATTACAGGCAGTATTAAAAATGATTCAGCAGTGACAGGTTGACATGGTGTGATTATAGTTGGTAATGACAGAAAAGCAATAAAAATAAAAAATATGGGTATGTAATATGACCGTGGACGTAGTATCCGTTACGTCACCCATCTGTTCCTGAGCGCTGTTTTGAAGTCAATCGCCGGCGGGTGCCATATTGGAAATGCTGAAAGTGTGACATAAAGAGGCGGGGTTTGAGCCACCTAGCCAACAGCTTTGTGTTCCCACCTGTCAATCAAGTCAGTCATGTCCTTATATGGGCAAAAACTCATAATCTTAATATCTTCTGAACTGTCACGTTGGAAAGAAATTCACGACGTAGAATGAAGACGTTTTTTAAACCAGGCTGTAAACATGTTTATTTCTGCTGTAAAGATCGTCTTCTTTGAATTGGTGTGTATGTGGTTTCTGGTGTTTCTGCAGCAAGCATCAAGCGGATCCTCAATGAACTGCAGTTCTTAGTGCTTCCGTATTGAACTCGTATTTTGAGACCGAAGGATGCAGCTTGGTTTACCCGCAATAACTCAAACTTTGACAAATTAGTCCGTGCATTTAGAACAGGCAAAAGCAAACAAGACTTATACAACTTCATTGACATATCAAAATAATTCCCACACAAGAGAAAAGTATCAGAGTGTGGCATGTCGAGGTTCACTAACAAAGTGTTCTAATTTGAATACCAAATGTTCGCCTAAAGGTTTCAGAAGGAGGCATTTTTTTACACTTTAAACAGTGTCTCTGGTGATAAACCCCAATGCCACAGCCTATTACTCATGCTTAAAAAGCTCTGTGTTCTTCATGTTGAGGGATTGAATCAACTGCTTTCAAGACAGACCGGTAGTGTGGAAATGAAATTTTAAAAAAGTTGCAAATGAAAGCCTTTTTTTTTTTTTTCCTCTGGCAGGTTCTTTTCAGGAGGAGCTGCCGGGGCTCGACTGGAGGGCTGCTCTCACTCAGGAAAGATAATTAAATAATGGAGGCCCACGTCTCACAAATTCCTCAGTATGGATTTAGGATTTCTCAGCAGTTTCACCTTCCCCAACTGTGCCACGCAATCAATATTTGATCAAGGTCCCAGTCATCAGCGCCTCTGCATCCCAGTTTTAACTTTTAATTCCCTCCACATGTGTGATTTTCTTTAAACTGGGATGGCAGCTTCTGCCAATATTTGATTTTCTAAGTGTGCAACCACAATCAATGCTCTTTGACCTGTATAATTTCAGGCATGAGTAGCCACTGTGTTTGCTGAACAGACCGACCAACAGATTGTGGTCTGTAAATGCTTTCAAGGCAGCTGCCCACACATCTGGCAGATAAAGAAGAATGTTGATCAATGACTGGAAAATGATCGTTGCAGCCAGTTGCATCACCATGCCAATTAAGCAAATGTAAAGTTGCAAAAATACAAGGGCCAAGTTTTCTGATCGGCGTATAATAATATAATACCCAACATCTAAGGGAATCTATTGAGGGATGCAATTTAATCCTTAAAGGTAAATGTTCCAGATCAAAGTGGCTCTATCACAATAACCTGTTCTTACCTCTGACAGGCTCTTTATGTCATTATTGGTACCCATAGAGATCCTTTCTACAGAGCTGTCAGAACTTATTTGTTCAGCAGTGCAATCATTCCTTTCTTTCTGATAGATATAGAATATAATATGTATAATAAGTGTTTAAATTAGTGTATAATCACCTTTAATATAATAATTGTTTTGCTTTTGTAAACTCAGAATGATTTCATATCTACAAAAGGACCAGGTCCCCTTCCATGGAGGCCGCCATCTTGCTCCGCCATGTATCTACAGAAACACAGAGCAGACAAACTAATAAGGGTCATACATGTTTTTGAAGAAGAAGAAAGTGGTTGTAGTTGTTGTGCAGAAAAGTACGAGTGTTGTTAAAGAAGAGGGTCATACTTACTCACAGGAGCTTCTTGTCCTCTAAGGCAGGGGTTCCCAAAGTGTGGGTTGGGACCAATTGGGGGGTCGCAAGGCGAGATGTGTGAGATGTCTTCTCGAATGTTTTTATTTAAGTTATCTAAAAATAGTCCATTTTACCCATTATAGTAAAAAAATATTGTCAAAAATAGTAGCTAACCTTGAAATAAAACCTTGAAAATATAAAATATGAGTTTTCTGCCTTTCTTTGTTTCCAGATGACTCCTAAGTTTAGGGTTAGTGAACAGTTAATTATCAAAAGCATCTGTAGCAGCAGGTTAATTCATGAGGGGACAGGAAACACATGCTCATATAGGTAGGCACATTTTCTGCAGACATGCTACATGAAGCCACATTTAGTCACTTTGAGGGACAGTGGGGGTCCCAAGTCTTTGGCACTTTTATTTTGGGGGTCACTGGTTGAAAAGTTTAGGAACCCCTGCTCTAAGACCACCATTGATTGTGGAACGGGAAGGTGAGCAAGGGAGCGTTTCAATCTGGATCTGAACTGCTAGATAAACCTTTAGTTTATTGAATTGTATTCTATTCTTCCCTTGTTGATTGTACCTTGTTTAAGGTTGTACCAACCCCCGTTTTTGTTGTTGTTTTTGTCGTCAAGTTGGTGGGTTTTGTTTGTTTTGTTTGCTTGTCTGTTTTTTCTCTTTTGAAGGATTCATGTTTTGTTGTTTATTTTGTATTGTACTGTTTTCTATTTGTTGTCCGTCTGGGACCCCCTCTAAAACAAGATGGCACATCTCAAGGTGTTTATCCCAATAAAATACATTTCATAACACAAAACACTCACACACTGTACCTTTTAATGAGAGAATCCAACTTTCCCCCTTTAAAACTAACTAGACTTATTTAAAAAGATAATGTTACACAAATTCATTGTAGGACCTGCATTAATAACTGTGAAAATATGTAAAAGTCGAATTTGCAGCATGCTGTAAATCATCTTGTCTGACACCTACCCCCTCATAGGGGTTACAGTTTAACAATACATACAACATTACAATAAAGAAATTGCCAGTCTTGCCATTTATGATCTTGTTTTCTTTTGTAAGTCATAAAAAAGCTTCACTGTCAATTTCAGGCTGTTTCATAACCACTGAAAAACTCCTCACAGGAGCTTTAAGTTCAACACTTTATTTAAAGGGGCGTGTTGCAGAGATCTACGATAGCTGCTGGTGCACACTAGACATATCAAAGCATGCAAAGGTAGGGCCCACCTTAAGGATACTGGAATCCAGCTTTAAGAAGTCATCACTTGATATGTTAATACATGTGCACGTGACTTCTGTTTAGTGAAATTGAAACTCACAGAAGCGGATCTTTTTTTTAACTTCATCACTTTATGAAAAAAAAAAAACATCCACTGTGAACAAAGCCCAGTGAATGGTTGTCTTTAAAGTTTAGTGAAGCAGTGAGTATTAAAGTGATGCAGAGTTATTTTCTGTAGACAGACTGGGAAGGAAAGTTTCTGCAGTCGTGATGAACTGGAACTAATACAATTCATCCTTTTTCTAATGTTCCTTTTTATGAGCAGAATCGGGCTAGGGGAAATCAGACGACCAGTGAGGGCATTCTTCTCCCTTTTAAGACATGCACTTTGATGACTTTTGGAATGGGCAATAATTAAAATCTTATTTGCATAATGTTCCACAAAAACGTTATGGACAGCAAATTTAATTAAACCGCCTTAGTCAAACACCATGACCTTGCATTTACTTAAAAAAAAGGAAGATGCTTTCATCCTTTTCAAAAGGTATGCTAATTATATCATATGAAAGCATTTTTCTACCCCTCCTCAGTTTCTCAAAGCACAGCCTATATCTCTCTCGTGGTCTCACAAGATACCAATATGGTGCTCCGAGTTTGAACGAGTAAGCAGGACAATTAGAAACCTCTGCGGTAAATATTAAGCGGATACTGTGCGTTTGACTGAAAATGAGGGATTAACGACTTAAAATGGTCTTTTTGATCCCCTGACTGGACTTCAAAGTGAAGTTATATTTGGACAGCAGTGTTAGAGAAGACAGGACATTATCTGTGGCCTTGTTTTGGAACTGACGCTTAAAAGTCACAAAATCCCTCCAAGAAAGTTTGGACGTTACAGAAAGTTCTCAGCAGTGGACGAATGACAGGTTGGCAGAGAGGCTAATGTTGGAAAGTGTTGTATTATGGTGACATTTTCATGTTCTGTGAAAGACTGTAATTATTACGTTGAGTTCAATTTATCCAAAAAACATCATAGATTAATACGCACCTACATACACATTACATTTGAGTTAGGGCTGGGCGATAAATCAATAACGGTAATTATAGTGATATAATTTTGTTGATAATGTAAATTTGATGTACAGTATTTAAACCTGCAGTTACACCCCCCAACCACTGGAAAAGGAGGGGCCGCTAATGTACCTTCCATCCAACATTAGACAGCATAAGAAGATGGCACTGAACAGCCAATCATGTCCCTTCAAGAAACTTATCCCAGTACTAAATCCCAGATGCAAGCTAACAAATGGTCTGGTTTCTCAGGACCAAAAATCTGCCTTTAAATTTAAATTAAATAATGATTTGATATTTTTAATGATAATTATCCGTATCAACTGATAAGAAAAATGTTATTGTGATAACATCTTTTTCAATGTTGCCCAGCTCTGATTTGAGTAAATGAAGGGCTCTTTACTGCAAGTGATGGGATCTCCATCTAGAGTTATGATAATAATAATGATAATAATAAACTTTATTTATATAGCACTTTTCTTAACAAGGTTGCAAAGTGCTTCACAAGAAAAAAATCAGAGAATTACAAAGCATAAAAAAACGGTGCAAACAGGGGGAGAAAAAGACAGAAGCAAAACAAGACATCTGAATGCAGAGCAAATTCAACAATTAGGGGTGGAGAAATACCTTCTTATATAAAAATGTTGTTAGTGAGGATTTAAAAGCAGTTAAGGTTGTGGACTGTCTAGTTGTCAGTGGCAGGGAGTTCCACAAACTTGGAGCTCTGACTGAAAAGGCCCGGTCACCTTTTTGTTATAAGGCGGGATCTTGGCACAACCAGCAGAAATGCATCCACAGACCTGAGGGTGGCGCCCAGGCACACAGGGGGTTAAAAGGTTGCTTAAATAGTCTGGGGCCTGTCCATTTAAAATGTTAAAAGCAATCAATAAGATCTTAAAATCAACACAATAAAAAATATGAACCAATATAAGCTGGCAAGGACAGGAGTGATGTGTTGATATTTTGCTGTGCCTGTTTAAAATCTGAGCGGCTGCATTTTGGACTAGTTGGAGTCTGTGGAGTTGTGTACTCATCTCTGCTCTTGTAATATCCAAGATCATTGTAGAGCATTTTAGGCAACAAATCTACATTTTTTCTGCATCATTTCAACAAATCAATAAATACAACCCTGACAAAAACAATCTGTGAAGAAAGTAAGTGTTTAATTCTCGTGGCCGGAGGTTGCAGCTTGGTTTCAACGCACCACTTTGTCTTACTTAACCCACAACACTATCTGATTGGCTCACATGAGTGTGTAACTACTTTAACTGTATTTAGCTAAGTGTAAAACCCTGTGTATTATAAGAGTTTCAGTTTTGATTACACATATCTTAAAGGCATTTAAACTAATTATTGTGTTGGAGTTTTCAGGATCCATATCTCTACATTTAGACAAAAAAATTCAGAGCTACTCATAATCTGTCGTGGTATCAGCCCTGAAAAACCAAATAAATATTGGATTGAATATTTGGATTCAGTGCAGGTAAACACCTTTTAAAGAAGAGATGGTCTGCACTCTGGATTTTACCTTTTGCAGCTTAACCAATCAACCAACAAACAACTGTTTAACCCAGAAGCTGACAGACATCTTGTTTGTGGATACCCAAAACAGTTTCTGTACGGCTGCCTACATGCAGTCTATAAATACCAGCATTGTTTCCCACTCTAACGAGCACAGGTTAGGTCCTCTATTGCTCTTATGCTCCTCTCTGCTCATTGTGCTGTTAGCCTACCTGGTTTCCTCTGTATAAATGGTATGCTGCTCCACCTGTCACTATGGCAGCTTATTTGCAGTCAGGGTATGAGACAAGCACGCTAGTAGCGCAGCATCCTCTGTGCTGGCACAGTTTTAGAGGGCGCTGGCTGCCTTACAGACTTTATGATTGCCTCTTTCTCAGCCAAACACAAATCAGAAGGTGGTGAAAACTTTGCTTTGTGTTTCATGCCTTTCAAGATGTCGCGAGTACATTTCTGAGCCCTGATAGATCTTAATAACAGTTTGCTATCAAATCAGACATGCTTGAGTTTTCAAATTGATGAGACAATTGAAAAAAGTCGACATGTGGCAGATGAGTCAGGAAGCTGCGATCACACTCCTGACTAACCTGCAGGAGGACATGCTTTATATCTGTCTTTCAGTTACATTGGGGAGCACATGGGTGGCATGCTTAAGAGCAGGTTCTTACTTCCATTACTCAAACATCTACATTTTTAGTCTGTGTCGTTTTGTAAGCATTTTATGCAACTGCTGGAATGAATTGCATGGTTCAGACTAGGGTTGTAAAATTCCTGGAATTTTCAAAGTTGGAAACTTTCCATGGGAATAAACAGGAATAAACCAGGAATTTACTAAATTGAAGGTTGGCTCTTAATAGGGAACTTAAATATAGTTGGGAAAAATATGTTTTAGCATAATCCTGACTAAAACAACCATATTTCATGCAAGCACAGTCGAATGTCTATACTATTCCTCTATCACATGCATATAACACACTACTTACTGCAGGGCTATTGAGACCACTCCCCCTACATGCACTGTGCATTCCTCCATCACATGCACACATGATTTCTAGAATCCTGCAAAGGCTAGGCTTGAGAAGCTTGAGGGAAGATGCTTTTTTATTTGCATGTTGAATGGGACTTTGTTGGGATTGCATTTTTGTTCATTTTTTAATGGGTTGGGGGGATGAGTAATATTTAACTCAATTCATGTTTTTGTTCTTCAGTGAAATAATTGATTGTTTAATAAAATATTTAACCCTTGATAAAGTTCTACTTACAAATACATCTGTTTTAATTGTATTATTTTGGATGAATGTGTGATTATAACAAAATAAATATTTATGCTTTGATATGATACCTTTCCATTGACTTACCCTCAATTCACAGTTAATTCCCACAAAATCCCATGGGATATTTCCAATTTGGAATATTTCCAAAATTCCCCAGCTTAACTTCCAATGGAAAATTACCAGAAATTGTCCACCCCTTTTGCAACCCTAGTTCAGACACACACTTTGATGTAAACCCAAACAGTGTTTAATTGTACATCACTGTATTAATCGTCATATTTTGAAACACCTTTCTGTCCTTTTAATCAATACAACATTTTTTATTAGAAATTACACATCATTAACGACTGCAATAAAGATAGCATTAGGTGTTATCCTCACTCTCAGTAAGACCTGTGTTTACTCAATGTTGTGAATCAACAACTGGATCTTTTTTTAGTCACAACGGTACGTGTTGGAGACATTTCTTGGGAAGTTCACAACAGTCAAATGAAGTAAAGTGACACATTGAGTGCGAACACTTGACTTTTCTCAAGTCAAGTAAACACTTGACTTTTCTCCATGAACTCTTTCTTTGTATTTTCTATAATGTTCACTTCCTGTCGACTTCAATTTGCTTCTGTTAACGTGAGTTGACTCCTAACTACTCACTTAAGGCGACCAGCAATCAGTCACTTTGTATGTTCTCAATGTGAGCTCATAATCCATCCTCATCATATGTATTCACCTACAAGTTGAAACCTACTGTTATCAGTACCAAATAATGTGTCTGAAACTCTCAATTTCAGCTACTGTCTCTTTAAATCCTCGCCAAGCACTCCCAAACACGGCACTCTGGAAGCCTCCTCCACTGTTGCCACACTACAAAGTTGTATTTCTTAATATAAAATGCCAAATTATGAACATAACAATACGTTTTGGACCACAAATCTGACCCAGACCGATTGGAAAGGGATGGAAAAGTCCCCTCTTGCTTAACTGTGACTTTTTGAACAAGTCTTGTCATGAGCCCTAATGCCACAATCTGAGTTTGTTGGTATATGCTGAATGTTGGCTCAAGAAGAAGATGCACGTTCAACTTGATCATACAATTTAGTATTGATGGAGTCAGTGTGTCTTTGTATGTTTACCTGTTTGTTTGTTTAAAGGTAATTGTTGATTTGCTTCCTCAGCTAAACGTGCTTGGTTTACCTCTTGGGAGGGTTCGGTCAGTCGGTACCTATAAAAGTACCGAATTCGGTACCCATCCCTACTGCACGGTGGTGCAGTGCAGTGGATAGCGCTGTTACCTCACAGCTAGAAGGTTCCTGGTTCGAATCCCTGGTCGGGCAGGTGCCTTTCTGTGTGGAGTTTGCATGTTCTCCCCATGGGTTCTCTCCGGTACTCCAGCTTCCTCCCACAGTCCAAAAACATGCTCACCACTAACTCACTCTAAGTTGCCCGTAGGTGTGAGTGTGTGCATGAATGGTTGTCTGTCTCTCTGTGTTAGCCCTGTGATAGGCTGGTGACCTGTCCAGGGTGTACCCTGCCTTCCGCCCGAAGCGAGCTGGGATAGGCTCCAGCCCCCAGCAACCCCCGAACGGGACAAGCGGTCAAGATAATGGATGGATGGATAGTTTCAGGTAAGGTGATTAAGCCCACCTGAGTTAAGGTGCCAGTGATTGCAGAGCTACTGCCTGATTGGCCCAATCATCAGGTGACCAGATATAAAAGCTGCAGGGAAACGGTCGTTGCTCTGCTCGTTTTTTTTTTTACCCTAAGCTGGGAGAAGAGCCTTTTTTCTTGGACTAATAATGTTTCTTCTAATTTCGTTCCACAGGGAACGCACTAGATTTGTGTGTTTTACTGTTAATGCCTGGCCTGAATGAAACTTGTGCCAAAGGAGCAGGAAAAATGGTTGAATCTTTTTTTTCCCTTCTATTTCTACTCACACTGCTTCCCACATTATAACAGATCTCATCCTGGATTACCCCAACTCACATATACCTCATAAATTGAAACTTGGACCCACATGTAGTCTAGACATCCAACATTTTAACTTAAAGACATGTAATATCATCTCCTTAAAGATAGACAACTTGTGTCAGATTTATGTTGCTCTTTAAATACACTTTTATATTATCATATCCTGAATGTAGAACCCAAACACGATTAGGTTTTGCAACCTATCTAGTAACAGATTATTAGAAGGATTCCATGCCTCCTAGATAGGAGTACAAATATTGGTCATGCCGTAGCTGTATTGCTTTGAATTGAAAAAACATTGATTGTGTTTTACTCGTGAGTTTGGTCGGTGAACACATTTAGAAACCAGAGCTAAACTCTTGGTTTGCTTGTGTTGGAGGACTTTTTCAGAGCTCACTCCACTGGTCCTTTGAACATGTCAACGGCAAACCCAAACAACTTATTCAATCTCTGTTCATCGTCCATGACCAATAGTTTTCACCAAAAGCTCTCAGACACGATGGTGTCATGGAGGTCACAGGTGTTTGGACACGCTGGCAGAGAAAGCTGAAAGGAGACACTGCCTTGAGGAATTACTTAGCTCCATTTGAAGCAAGAGACGTTTTAGTCTCTCTGATATCTCTTCAGCAGGGACACTTTAATTTCATTTCTGTAGTGTTTGCTCTGGAGAGAATGGTATTGACTCGATCCCAAAGGGAAGAGAAAAGCTCTCATGGTGATGGCATCAATTTTCAGGATTGCTCCAATAGTGAAGATGTTATTGGGATCAAAAATAGCAAGTCAACATTAGTCAGTGAAACATTTTACTGCAAACATGCTCATCCTGTTTGGTAATGAATAAGAATAAAGAGATAATTATGTATGTGATTAAGCATTGTGCTGATTTATTTATTCCATGCTCAGTAAGAGAGAAAAAAAAATCGTACCCAGAGGGCTTTGGTATGGAAAAAAAACAGTGATAAATAAGCCAGGTTTGTATATAAACCCCCTTATTCACCAGACTCTTGCCCAGTGTCTGATATAATATTTTTAATTAATATAACACACAAAAGAATAAGATTAAGGGAGTGAAGAGCACAGAAAAATGCTTAAAGCTAACATTAATTTAGATTTTCCTTTTCAGTTCTTCCTTGTGTGCTTTACTTTGCTCATGGTAGACCAATGTTGGTCTAGGGATGTTCAGAAGCAACTACTTCTTAGCCTGTTGTTTAAAAAATATTCAAATTCTGACTCACTGACTAGTCTGAATGTAAGAAAACACTGGGAAACAATTTATTTAACATGGCTTAACATGGGATCACAGAGTCTGTGAGGAGATAATGACTGATTTAGTTTTTAGGATTTAGCCAACATTAGCAGAGCTAGCAACACCAACCTTCAGTGCTCCTTGCAGGTTAACATCAACATGACTGTGCTGATCATGCACGACTCTGGTTGAATGTTTATGAGACAGTTTAATCAGACATTGCCAATTTATGATTTTCACATGACGTCACACACTTAAGTAACGCCCCCCTGGAGGGCACAAAAAAAAAAAGGCTTCCAACTGCTACAGGCTATGGGGAAATGACCGGACTCTGCTGCCAACTACATATTTAAAAACTTTTTAAAAATGCCTGACAGTTGTTTTCAATGATATGGGCAAGCTGACGAGGAGACAAGCTTCTAAACATTCCCATCTGAGAAAGACAACCCTGAGAGGAGGAGATGTGGATGCATTATATGAGACGCTCTGCTGTCCCTAGTGAGGGAACAAACAACGACATGTAAACATTCTATTAATGGTAAGTTAAAGTAAACACAGTATTTGAATTATTGTATGCTTAGTCAATGTTGTACTCCTTCTGACTTGGTTTGCGGGTGTGCGTGGACCGATGTGTTGACAGTAGCTTGGTAATGACGTCTCTGTTTTCACAGCCGGACACTTTTATCCTGACAGCCTAATGATAAAGTGGTGTGAACTTTTGGGAAATGTACTGTACAACTTTCTTTATCTCCATTCTCTAGATCAGGGGTTCCCAAAGTGGGGGTCGGGAAACACTAAAGGGGGTTCCTGAGAAGTCTTCTAGAATTTTAAAAAAATGTTTAAGTAATCTAAAATGAAATATTTTACCCATTGTAAATATATCAACAAAAGCATCAGTAGGCTAATTTTCTGCAGACTAGCTAAATTAAGTATAAAGCAACATTTAATTACAACCAGGGACAGTGGGGGTTGTGAGTTTTTGGCACCTATATTTTGGGGGTCAGGGCCTGAAAAGTTTGGGAACCCATGCTCTAGATCAGTGGTGTCCAAACTTTTTTCAAAGAGGGCCACATTTGATATTGTCAGAATACCTTAGAGCCAGTGGCTCCTACCGAGACTTAGGAATCATAAAAGTTAGATGAAATCTCTATTAAAAAACAATTATTTTACATTTGTTCTCAATAAATCAGTAACTAGGTAGTCCTCAGTTCTCCACAAGCCACGTATACATTAGCAAACTTTATCTTCTTCTGGAGGAAAATGGTCGGGGCAATGTGGGAAAAATGTTGTATCATTATTTTCCTATGGCAGGATCACGATCTGGATTTCATCACACTTCTTTTTCATGTTGTTTTTTAAGACTTGTCTGACCAGCAGACAACATTTGAAGAACTAAATAATTATTTTCCTGCATTCTGAACTATTTTTATGCACCAAATTTGGCATTTTCTGCACAATTTCATAATTTTGATTTTTTTCTAGTGTCTTCTGAACTTTTAGTGTTCATCAAGAACATTTTCACATCATGATCAAATCATTAATTTGAAGTCAACTTTAAGAGTTCTTGTGTTTCTTTATTGCCTTCTTGCAGAATTCCCAGAGCTTTGGCTTTATACAATTAATCCATGTGAAGCTTTTTGAGACGTTTCTGGATTGACTTTAGTTTTGTGTGTGCGCTGGAACGAAACTGCAAATGTACAGTTGATTCAGAATGTGATTAATTTCTAATGCTATTAATTAATGCTATAAATAACACACTGTAAGATGGAAGCTTGGGGCCATAAATAAATGGACCTTGGGCCGCAATTGGCCCCCGGGCCGTACTTTGGACACCCCTGCTCTAGATCAAAGCACTGCCAAAGCGCCCTGAGCTACGATATGCCATGTGCCATCTGTGCTTGTTTACATCCGGGTAGTAGAGCATTATAGCTGAAGCCATTACCAAGCTACAGCCCTGGCTAGTGGTCGGTGGCTCGGCTACAGCTTAGACCCAACATATGACCAGCATTTCAAGCCTACCACACTAAAATACCAATTATTAGTGTAACTGACAAGTCATTCTGATGCAGACTAGCGAGGATGATGACATTTAATCATTTGGTTGACTAAACAGGGAAATTATACTCCCAGTGAATGGTGTAGACTTGCACTTTTTGTAACAAGATAAGATTCATTATGAATTTTCAGAATGATTGATTGATTGAGGTTTTAAGTTCACTCTGTAAACAAACACAAACCACTCATTGTTTAGTCATTGTTTACTAAAGAGCTGTTGTCTTGTACTTGTGGAGCCTCACATTTTCAGGGTAATTTACTCTACATTCTCTGGATGTCTCTCTTGCTCATGAACTGCATAATTGAGGTCTCCCAGAAAAGGGCAAGGATTCACATTTACAGGTTACTTGATGTTTTTATTTTCTACCACCCGCGTCTCCGTGTCATCTTTTACCCTCTTTAAATTAACCAAAATAAAAGGATCATCAACACAGAGGCGGAAACAAAAAAACTGCTCTCCAAATATGCCTTTAAACGATGAAGTAACATCAAAGAGGAGCGGGCTTTACTGGCTTTGATCTGAGTGTTACTATAGCTGAATCAAGTGTGTCTGTGAATAATGAACTCCGTACAACAGCTTGGTGAACCATTGAAAGCAGCATTTAATCAATTACCAGACAATGGAATGGTTTTTCGGCCTGCGTTTGGAAAAAGATTGATCTTTTAAAGTTGGTTTACCATCTGAGCTTTACTCAAAGGAGACTTGATTGCATTTGAGAAGATGCATTGAGTTTAAAGCCCAGATATTAAATACAGATGCACTCTCTATTTCCTGTCAAATATCTCAGGAATCCATAAGATAATGTTAAAACTTGATTTACTATAACTAAAATACACTAAAGGTTCTCTGAGGACCCATATTGCCTCTGTGTTAAGGTACCCTTAAGCATATGTTTGAGTCACCCTCTTGTCGTTGTCAGGTTACATAAAGTGTTGATTTTGGGTACCTTTTGGAGCAATCAGAAACTCAGATAAGCACTCATTTGAATGCACCTTATTCTCTGTTTTAAGGTACCTATAAACTATGTTTCAAAGTACCCTTTATAACCTTTCTGTTTTAGAGTATTCAAAAACACTGTTGAACATTAAATTAAAAGTCTTTGTTTTAAGGAATCCTTAAGCATCTGTTTTGACTTACCCTCTAATAGATGTTTCAAGGTTCCATGAAGCATCAGTTCTTAAATACCTTCATGATTATTGAACACTGTTGATAGTGTCACGGCAACACAACCCTGGCACGAGCTCGGTCTAGGGCATCCAAGCGTTGGCTGCCCTTGTCATACTAAAGAAGGAATCAGGTGGCTGTCGAGCAAAAGACAAAGGGAAAAGGCGGACCTTACCTGTGCCGACTTCTTTCCAGGACACCATTCACGGCTCCGGGACCAGCTCACGCTGCTTCCTTCTCGTTACCCCTCAGGGTTTCCGATGACAGTTCATATTTAAGTTAACATATATAACACACGACAAAACTCAACGGAAAAAGGGGAAAACTTTGCAAGAATCTCTTTCCACGGCTTCTGACAACGGCGTCTCTTTCTTCTCGCCTCTCTAGCAGGTGTCTGCCTGAGCTAATCAAGACCACAGCGTCACCGTCTCATTGATAAATTGGTCACCTGTAGCTCGACAGCCACACCCCAATACTCTGGACAGTGTTGCCGCAACAATAGTAATAACAACACTTGGTTAATTACACAGTTACCTATTTTAAGGAATCCTAACGGCCAAATTCCACCAAATCCATGTCTGGCCTGTCTCCGATCCTTCACTGGATCTGACAGGTTTCTATTCAAGTCAGTGTTAACTTCCACTGGATCCGCTCCAATGCGATCCAGCAGGTCAGAGCCCTCCGGATCAGATACGCTGGACTTCTATTTTTGCCAGATGCAGTATCACAACGCATCAATCTCAACAGAGCAGATGGAGCGGGACAGGAAGTCAGGCCCAAAAACAAAATGAAAACATGTGGTTAATTTCAGGATAAAACACTCTGTGTTATCACCAGATCGTATTTCACTTAACTACAACAACAAACCGTCATGATGAGAGGAGCCAGGCCTGGAGTCAACAGGTCAGAGGTTTTCAGAGGACCAGAAAGACAACATGGATGAGGAGAGGAGGAGGAGAACCCTTGATTCAGCAATTACCGCAGGAAAACCTCGGTCACATGACTCCAGCTGTCCAAAGGTCCTGCTCTGTGCTGCGTTCTGAAATGCAACCAGTGGGTGTTGATGGACTAGAGAGCACGGAGCCGGACCTCAGCAGATAGGAGACAGACCGGATTTAGTGGAAGTCTTGGGTAACATATCTGTTTTGAGTTACCCTCTAGTAGTTTTTCTTTCAGGCACAAAACAGTTTGAAGTACACTTAAACACCACTTTTAAGTGGGTACATTTACTTTTTGTATGTCTTATGCATTACTTAGCATCTAATTTGAAATACACCTCTGCATCTGTTTGAGATTCCTCATAGCAC
Source organism: Notolabrus celidotus (assembly GCF_009762535.1). Taxonomy (NCBI): domain Eukaryota; kingdom Metazoa; phylum Chordata; class Actinopteri; order Labriformes; family Labridae; genus Notolabrus; species Notolabrus celidotus. The sequence continues at coordinate 28,325,035 of NC_048288.1, forward strand.
CTTCCTTCCATCATCTGTTCAAAGGTTCAGGTAAGCATTTTCAGTTGTCACCTAGCTTCTGATTTACCTCTATGTCATCCATAAGGAACCATCAAGTGTCCTTTCTTTGTTTCCTTCAGCATCTTTTCCAAACATTGTTTTGGTGTCTTTTTTAAGGCACCCTTCAACTTTTCTTCAAGGTATCCTTTGCCTCCATATTAGCATACTTTCCTGGTCACGCTTGCTTCACTTCGTCAAACATTATTAAATGTCTGCAGTTTGGCTCTTTTCTGACTTTAACCAAACTGGTAGATTTTAATAAAACATCACGCCACACCCTCTGCTGACTTCCTCACTCTTTCCATCACACCACCTGTGTTCCCCTGGAACATTTTTTAATTGGCTTTTTTATTTTGCCAATAGGGCATCATTTGCTATTCTTAGTGTGCTTCTTTGTTACCCGCATACCGATTTGCTTTGCAAGAGTTTTTGCAATTAGAAACTGTCCTCAAAGAAAACACAAAATCCCTCTCGCAGCTTTTCCAAATGTGTTTGACAAATTATACTGTAGTGTTGGCTGGTGGCATGGCTGGTAGCTGCTTTTTAAATTGCCTGTGGTAAATTTCATTTGAAATTCCAATAAATTAGAAAATCCTCTTGAATTAGCTCGAGCAAAAACAAGCTAGAAATGTTGCACTGTGCTCACTCTTGAGGTTTGTTTGCGAAGTCTTTCAGCACTTGAATGCATCATGTCTGTCCACAGCTGGAGTGTATACGTTTTTTGTTGCACAATGATGTAGTGACTCTATCTGTTGAAGCGGAGTTATTTTAATTGGATTCAAAAAGCAGTGTCACTCACTTAGTTTTCTCAAGTGGTGGCTGAAGTGTTAAAGCAGAGACGGTTTCAACACATAAATTAATGACAGGTGAAGAGCTGAGAAGCAAACACCTTAAGTAAGATGTTTGCCTGGAACATTTCTGCCACTCTTGAACATATGTCAACACCAATCAAGCCCCTGATTGGCCCTGAGTATCTTATTAAAGCTAGGGTTGGTAGTCTCGGAAAACTAGCATGAAATTGAATGAAGCATATCTTCAGGACTCCGTCTAACCCCTCCGCTCCTCCAAAACGACGCCCCCGCTCACATGCACGAGTGCCGCTGACTTGCGGCCATATGATCGTGACTGATTCAAAAGCGGTCCTCACCAAAACATTCTCATAGTGAAAGTTAAAAACACAAACAAACATGGCTGCTGTTAGCACTCACAACTGTCATGCTAGCATTATCCAGTTGTACTGGTGACACGATATCAGGAGAAAAGTTATAACACATATATAATACTGTAACAGCTCTACTGTTTGTTAAACAGGTTCCGTGTAGATATTCTTAATTCCTACAGTGTTGACGGTCAGTGAAGGCATCAGGAGAGGTGTAGAGTGCGAGCGGGAGAGAGGAGAGACCAGAGGAGAAGTTCTTCATTCATTCAAACATTGATTGTTGTTTTGTTGGTCCGGACGGATGCTACAATACAAATAGATTTTCTGTAGGACTTACTAAATGTCATTATTATTTTACTTGTCAGGGCCAGGGGTGCATCTCGCTCGGCTGGAAGTGAAGCTTTCAGCAGAGCGTCTGCCCCCTGGTGGCTGGCTGCAGTGTAGGTCAAAAAATCTGTCTCCCCCATTCATTTGAATGGGGCTACGGTCAAACTTTAAAAAATAAATACACGTGGTACGAATGTTTCTCCCCTCCGTATGCTGTGGTGATATGTAGTTATTATTTGAGTGTTTTGTGTTCAAGGCCTCTTTTTCCTGAAAAGTTTCTTTGTCATTAGTTATTAGAGGTTAAAAAACGGGGTTTTACTTCCTGGTTTCCTTTGATTCACAGCCGCCGTAGAGGGAAATTTCAAAGGACACACAGAGTCTTGTGACGCTACGCTGTAGGGCGGAGCTTATTACAGTGGCTTCACAGGCTCTGGCTGCACAATGGCTGCGCCCAGGAGTGGGATTTTTTGGCTACAGAACCTTACAATGGGAAGAGGCGGAGCAACGCTGTCCATTTTTATTTACAGTCTATGGTCAGAGCCCCCGTGGTGAGAACTTTTTAGACTCTGATCCGGACTACAGTCCTGAGCAAAGCACCTCATCTGGTCAGAGGGGACAGGCCCGAGGTCGAGCGAGAGGGGCAGTAAATAGAGTCAGGGGAAGCAGAGGCAGGAGACGGGGACGGGGAGTGCACGCTGGGGAAATGTACACGCAGGAGGCGGGCAGAACGGCAGGGCGGGATTTGATTGGTTTAAAATTTTGGACCCCAAAAACTGTGATTGGTTGGTGTTTTCCCAGGTTTACTCCAGCTTTTTTCCCCTCTTTTTTAAGAACACATTATGTATTGATTGCCATCAGGACATAAAGATCATTTTAACCAGTATGACAAAAAGTGTATCTAAATCTGACTACCAACCCCAGCTTTAAACAATTAAACCTCAAGGGCGAACCTGTTCAGAATCAGGTATTTCCAGGTTTTAATTATGTATGTATTAGATAAGGTGACCCAACGACTGAGCTCATGGCAAGGTTTTGCTACCTCCAGGTCAAGGACTATAGTGCAGCCGTACTCATCTGAGTGCTGGTTCCTCTCCTTATTATTCATCCTGGAAAGTAGGGCAGAGTGGGCCAGCAAGGAACAGAGAGGGGATTCACTAGAAGAGCATCAATAATAGATTAAAAAAATAAGAAATAACACATTCCTCAAATGTGATTCATTATTTGGCACTTTGTGCTACAACTGAGGGTCAGCCAATCTCATGTTGGTGAAAATGGGTGTGTTCCAACGAAACGCCGGCTTGCAACCAAGAACAAAGAGACTTGGCTGCAGTCACAGAGATAAAGAGGCGGCGTATCTCAGCCGTATACAGTAGACTTCTACGCTGGAGATCTAATTTCAATAATTGGAGCCATAAAGGAAGTTAAATCTCATCATAGTGAGGAGATCAGATCGGACACATCTAAGGCTGCTTTAGATCTTCTATTGAACTTCTCTTGACAAAGAGAGCTGGGGTAATTAAAGTCTGGGAACCCCAATGGCTTTGGCTGTTTCACTGTTATTAGTTAGGCCTGCGAGAGAACAATGACTGGAATGATAAGTCTGTCCTGATTGTTTAGCCATATTTTAAAGCATCAAACAGAAAATTAACCAGAGGGGTATCACGTCGCTGTACGCATCAGCTTTCAAAAATATTATCAGTCACACCCAGCGGCTAAGCAGTGCTTTATGGTGTTTCTGCATCAATTTATAGGCTGTTAAATCAATAAGACACCAATGGATGACTCTGCTGATGAGTGTGTGATTTATATTTATTGTGAATTCTCCATATTCTACAGAGCACAAAGGGTTTCATTCTAAAGTCTCACTGCCAAAGAATCTGTTCTGCATTCTTGTAGCAGTGTGACTTTCCCTGGCTTTTCCTGAGCAGAGCCTTTTCTCCTCTTATCCCTTGCAAATATATTACCGCAGCACGTTCAAGTTTTGAGACATTCATAATTGAGTAGCATATGATGAATAGCACAAGGGTGTTCCATTTTAGGCCGACTGGAAAACAGTGGCAGGGACTGCAATGAGCCAATGCTCTCTTCCAGCTATCAAGCTCCATACATCTCAATACAGAAAGACAATTTGTACCAGGCGGCGCCTGAAAAGGAATGTGAATTTATTGTAACACGACACTTTTTACCATTTGCTCTCCGCCGTCAGAAAGAAACTGAATGTTTTCTGCTATCTTTTGTCCACTCATTTTTTTGTTTGTCAATTCCCTGTAACAGAATCACATTTACAATGTTTATGGATGAGATGGAGCGGCTCTGCATCAATTAAAAATATTGTATTGCAATGTCTACACAACAATTTTGAAACTGCTGATAACTGTAGGTAAAGCAAAACATATTGGACGTACAATTTATGATAAGACTTGGCAGCATGAATAATACACAGTTCAATTTTATTTATGCTTAGTGTATTGTCTTTCATAAATCACCCACTGTTCCTTTATAAATCTAAAGTTACTTGCTCTGTTTCATTTTCTTCTTCTCATATGACTCATGATAGGAACCTAATCCATGTCGCCCTTTCAGTCACATCACAGCAGCAGGATGAGCACTTTGAGGGTCACATTTAAATTTTTTTATTTGCATGTATGTTTTAGTAATAGTTTAACGGATTGCTGTGTTTTTATGCATTTGCGTAATGTTTTTTATTAACTGATTTTATTACATTTTAGATGTTGTTTGAATCAGTTGACTGTCTCTGGAAGACACTGAACTGGGACCTGGTGAGTCACACCTGCACCTTTTAATCAGTAGCAGGTGCAACAGAATACAAGAGGAGCTTCCACTCGGCTGCAAAGGGGGGAACGAAACGGGACGCTGGGTGCATATTGAGAGACGGTGCAAACTCAGAGAAGGACGAGACCAAGCGGCAACCTCCGGTCTCAAAATATGAAGCCCATGCTGAAGTGTTATAAACTACAGTTCATCGAGCGTCCACTAGAGGCTGGCTGCAGAAACACGGGAAACCACATACACACCCATTCAAAGAAGACGATCTTTGAGCATTAATAAACATGTTTACAGCCTGGTTCAAAAAGCGGCTTCGGTCTACTTAGCTAATTTCTCTATCGGCACACACTGTACAGGGGGTGAATTTTTTTCTAAAGCGGCGGTTCAGAAGATATTAAGATTATGAGTTTTTGCCCAAATAAGGACATGACTGACTTGATTGACAGGCAGGAACACATAGCTGTTTGCTAGGAGGCTCAAACCCCGCCCCTTTACATCACACTTTGACTGGTTGAGTTCCGCTTTACCAATATGGCTGCCACCGCCGCCAATTGGCTTCAAAGCAGCGCTCAGCAACAGACGGGTGATATCATGGATACTACGTCCATTATTTATACAGTCTATGGGCAAGACGCAATGGGTTCACAACAATGCAGAAAAGGAAACAGGCGACGGTGTGCAGAGATGGAGATCCATGTGAAATGCAGCTCAGAGACGAGGGATCCCCCAACTAGGAGCGACAGCAGAGCAGCTAGTGTCCACCAATGCTACCTCACGCAGGCCTGGGTCGGTAGTCTACAAACTCAGACCCTGGAAAGCCGTCTCTTTAAAGGAGTAAACGTGAGGCGTGCCGCGTTGAACAGCATCAGAGTAGCTGGGAAAAGTTCAGAGACTGTGGAAGGAACGTTCCACCTTGGACTTGGACTTTTATTTGGCTTTGCTAAGTAGTATTTTATTGTTGCAACTCGCTATTACACCTGTCACTTGTTTTCAAATCTATTTTTTAACCTTTTATGGTAACAAATTAGATCATTGTGCATTTTAGTTTCCTGTTTTAGTCTGTTTTTCAACTCTGCTCCCCGTGATTTTAAGAACCTGAGTCCTAGGCTGGACATTTTAAATCCTAGGTGGCGTTGTTGCCATCTTTTATTATTATTATCAGTGCTTTTAACTTTAAACATTTTTGCCTGGCCACAACTACTTTATAATAATAAGTATGTTTATTGTTTATTTTTAGAAAAAATACCCTCAAAAACTATTCAGTCTGATGTCTCTACTTGATGCCAGAACCTTATAGAGCTGACCCTGACTGACTTCTTCTTATTTCACAGAGTCCAGACCTTTCACACTTTTGACTGTGACCTTTTCAAACAGAAGACCATGTCAGAAAAAAAAAAAAGATGCAACATGGTGATGGATTATCACGTGGTTATATACTGTGATAGTGTTATTTTGTGACCCACCACAATAATGCTTGCATGAAGCTACTTTATCTCTAAGCTCAGTGTCCTTGATGTGAAGAAGCTGACACATTGGCAAAACAACATTCAGGAACTCCAAAAAAAGAAGTATATAAATAAATAATGTCCTCTGACCAGAAGCTGTGTTCAGCATGACAATGTTAGTGTTCAGGGAAGTGTGTTAGCTATATTGTAGCAACTGTAACATAACATTTTAAACTAGTGCTGTAATGTTGAATTGGTTTTCGGTCTTTAAAGGAGACACTTTTTAATTTTGCTTCATTCATATGTTATATTGATTGTTTTAATAAAGCTGTACCCAACTTTAAATGCTGTAAGTTAACTTGAGGAGATCTACTTTATTCTCAAACTTTGACTTTTGATTCTTTTTAGTCCAGTGCCATATTAAACTCCTTTATCAGTCTACATGAGTAAAATGATTCAGCTTCTATCAGGGTTTCTCCTTCAGTAGCAGCTGTCAGCCGTACTGTACAAGATGTCCAGACACCTAACTTGGTTTTTAAAACCAAATTACAGTCGTGGAGTTTTTCTGAAATACTAATTTATTAGCCATTTAAATGGAAATTTGAATTCCGACTCACCAACTGCTCAGAAAGTAAGAAAACATTCAGCAAACAGTCAAAGTTGAGCTTGATGATGAGATGAGTTAACACTGCTGATTACCCGGCTTTCTTCCTGGTCTTCCGTCTATGTAAGAAGCTTGATTCTGATTGGTCAAAACCCATTGACAATGGTTATTAACTTTCACTAACATGAGCAACTCCTGAGGCAAACTGATTTTGACGTAATGAATGGAACGCTGGTACTTAACAAGACATTAAGGACACAACAAGACAGTAAGGACACAACAAGACAGTAAGGACACAACAAGACATTAAGGACACAACAAAACATTAAGGACACAACAAGACAGTAAGGACACAACAAGACAGTAAGGACACAACAAGACAGTAAGGACACAACAAGACAGTAAGGACACAACAAGACATTAAGGACACAACAAGACATTAAGGACACAACAAGACATTAAGGACACAACAAGACATTAAGGACACAACAAGACATTAAGGACACAACAAGACATTAAGGATACAACAAGACAGTAAGGACACAACAAGACAGTAAGGACACAACAAGACAGTAAGGACACAACAAGACATTAAGGACACAACAAGACAGTAAGGACACTACAAGACAGTAAGGACACAACAAGACAGTAAGGACACAACAAGACAGTAAGGACACAACAAGACATTAAGGACACAACAAGACAGTAAGGACACAACAAGACAGTAAGGACACAACAAGACATTAAGGACACAACAAGACAGTAAGGACACAACAAGACATTAAGGACACAACAAGACAGTAAGGACAACAAGACAGTAAGGACACAACAAGACAGTAAGGACACAACACATTAAGGACACAACAAGACAGTAAGGATACAACAAGACAGTAAGGACACAACAAGACAGTAAGGATACAACAAGACAGTAAGGACACAACAAGACATTAAGGACACAACAAGACAGTAAGGACACAGCAAGACAGTAAGGACACAACAAGACAGTAGGGACACAACAAGACAGTAAGGACACAACAAGACATTAAGGACACAACAAGACATTAAGGACACAACAAGACAGTAAGGACACAACAAGACATTAAGGACACAACAAGACAGTAAGGACACAACAAGACAGTACGGACACAACAAGACAGTAAGGACACAACAAGACAGTAAGGATACAACAAGACAGTAAGGACACAACAAGACAGTACGGACACAACAAGACATTAAGGACACAACAAGACAGTAAGGACACAACAAGACATTAAGGACACAACAAGACAGTAAGGACACAACAAGACAGTAAGGACACAACAAGACAGTAAGGATACAACAAGACAGTAAGGACACAATAAGACAGTAAGGACACAACAAGACAGTAAGGACACAACAAGACAGTAAGGATACAACAAGACAGTAAGGACACAACAAGACAGTAAGGACACAACAAGACAGTAAGGACACAACAAGACCGTAATGACACAACAAGACAGTAAGGACACAGCAGGACAGTAAGGACACAAGAAGACATTAAGGACACAACAAGACAGTAAGGACACAACAAGACAGTAAGGACACAATAAGACAGTAAGGACACAACAAGACAGTAAGGACACAACAAGACAGTAAGGACACAACAAGACAGTAAGAACACAACAAGGCATTAAGGACACAACAAGACAGTAAGGACACAACAAGACAGTAAGAACACAACAAGGCATTAAGGACACAACAAGACAGTAAGGACACAATAAGACAGTAAGGACACAACAAGACAGTAAGGACACAACAAGACAGTAAGGACACAACAAGACAGTAAGGACACAACAAGACAGTAAGAACACAACAAGGCATTAAGGACACAACAAGACAGTAAGGACACAACAAGACAGTAAGAACACAACAAGGCATTAAGGACACAACAAGACAGTAAGGACACAACAAGACATTAAGGACACAACAAGACAGTAAGGACACAACAAGACATTAAGGACACAACAAGACAGTACGGACACAACAAGACATTAATGACACAACAAGACAGTAAGGACACAACAAGACAGTAAGGACACAACAAGACAGTAAGGACACAGCAAGACAGTAAGGACACAACAAGACATTAAGGACACAACAAGACAGTAAGGACACAACAAGACAGTAAGGACACAACAAGACAGTAAGGACAGTAAATATAGAAAGCTAAAAACTATCCTTAAAAATTCTAAGTAACAATAAAAATACTATCTGTACAAAGAAAAGTATAGAAGTACTTTTAAGACATGAAGTACTTTTAAGACATGACTAGCAGGTAGTTATGGGAAATAGAACCTCTTCAGGGTTTGACAAGACCCCTCGGCTCCCCATTGGGGTCTTGTCTCACCCTGTCAGGATTATATTTCCCATAACTACCTGCTAACCATACATTGTCCCTTAATTAGGGATCACTGAGTTTGTGGGTAGATAGATAGATATATATATATACTTCATTCCAGACCCATAGAAATAAAAAGATCATATGACAGTTTAAACATTCATTTTGATCAGAGCATAAAAAGGCATTTGTTCCAGTGTTTCCAAAAGCAAAGAAAATACCTTGTTACTTAATGTGGGCTGAGTGAGCTCCCTTAAAATGTCATTTTCTGAATCAGCTAAGCGACACACACATTTATACATCAAATGTCTCAGTACAGCATGACATGTGGGGACATTGTTTGATACAAACTTAAAACTTGCACTGGTCCATCTTGGTAGTTTAAGGACAAATGGGTAAATTATATCCTATAGCAGCTCTGGCTATAGGAACAGTTGGCTGCCCTTCAGCTCAAACACAACATGTAACGGGCATTTCAGGCTTACAATAATAAAAATATCAATAAGTTTAACCAGCTTGTAATTCTCCCTACCAGCAAGGGTGTCAATGTTCATCTGGTCCATCCCGACTGTTAGTCAATTAACTCTTAAAGGGATTTGAGTCAGTTACCGAGCTAAGGGGAAGGGAAGATCAGCTTACAAGTGCTCCCCAAGGGGCATCACAGAAATACAGATTTAACCCTGTAACTGCTGGAGTTTTTGAATGCTTGTTTATGTACGGAGTCATTTGCTCAGATGAGAAGGAGGCTGATGCAGGGTGGTTTGGCTGCTGGGGAAAAACCTTGGGAATTGGGGGGATCCATAGATAAGCATTGTAGAGGCGTCAACTTTCAAGTTTTACACAACCTGTTTTTCAGTAATTTGAGGGTCTGTCTGTTTTAGAAAGGAGACCTTCCCAGATATAAGATTTGTGTTTATGATGAATGCTGATGGATTAGTTTGAGACCTGGTTTGCAAACATATAGCCTGTCAGGCTGTTGCTGCCTCATTGATTTGCAAAATTTAGCCATATAAACGATGAACTGAGCAGTCCCTCCAGGATTTCGCAGGATTTTTTTGTGATTGCTGCGGCCCCAAAAAGCCTGAATTTGCGACAGCTTTTTGAAAAAATTGCGGTGAAAGTTGCAATTTTTTTTTTGCTTTTGTCCCCCAATAACATCACAGGGGCGAGTAAATATGCTAATTTACAGTTGTTTTTAGAAAACATTCTTGATGTGGCCACTGACTGTATTTTGATTCTCTTGATTCACAGAAAAATGCCATGAAAGGACTGTATTGCACATTTACGACGGTCCCTGAATGCACCTCGCTGCGACTGATGCACAGTCAGTTCACGGCACTCTGAAATTAATCTGCATCTTTGATGACAAGGAGTTGATCAAAACTTACTGAATGTGTCTGATGTATCACCAAACTGGATTAAATCAAGCTGTAGATGCAGAGCTTTTTACGGTAACCACGGCAACAACGTCAAACATCAAATAGTAAACAGACGTCCCCCGGTTGTGTCTTTGTCACTAACGCACACCGGGGGTAAAAATCATCAATGAAGATGAAACAGATGCATGGAGGTGAGGAGAGCTGGTTCATAAAGCACACCTGCTGCAGGTAGAGACCAAGCGAACACTGAGCCCCTCAATCTATAAATAACAACGTTGTCATGGTCACTTGTCCTGCCTGCTGTCCCCTCTTTTCACCCGTTCTCTGTGCGTGTTTTGTTGTTGAAAAAGTGCCGATCAAGGGAGGACTTATGTTTATGTTCCAAGGAAGTCAAATTGATGACAAAACCGATGACGTGCAGGGGCTGGGATTGAGGTAATTGGTTGAATTTGTGTTGATAGTTGCGATCGCGAAATTGCAACTTCCTGGATGGACTGACTGAGAAACTTTGAGTTGAATTGATATTTTCTGGAGTGATACTTCCAGCCTTGCATTTTCAGGTGGCAGCTCAAGTTTTAATTCAGCAAGTTTAGGACTTTAAATATTGGCCTCAGGAAAGAAAGAAAAAAAAAAAAAACTGCAAGCCTGTGCTCCAGAGGAACTTGTCCTGGCTCTCGCACCGATTTGTTCACACTTGTGACATTTGCTCGAATAATCAGAAAAACAGCATGTCTCGTTATTTTCTTTTTCCAACGCTTCAGGCCAAACATTCAAAGCCTAGTGCATGCAGTTCTGACACCCAGGCATTTAGTGTAGCAAATTTATGACAAACTATTGATTTATTTTTGTCTTGCAGCTCTTGCCTTCGGGTTAGCCCTAATGGCCCTATTGATGCATCCCCCTCAATCCACTGGAGATTAAATGAGGGGATGTTTTATATGGTTTTGTTCCACGGGCTCATAAAGTCTTCTATCCCCCTGTCAGGTGACATTTTAGTCTTTTTGAGTGCCTCTAAAGTTTGGACCAGGATTTACTGGAGCGTGATCATTAGATGGGTGCATAAATAAAAGCATCAGCGGATACATCACCACAAGGTCACACAGAATGTAGCACTCCTCAGTGCTGGTGTTTATTAGGGAGGGCACTCACTTGATTAAAATATGATTTAGGTTTGGAACTGGGACACTTAGCTTGCTTCATTATTTCTATAGAACATAATGGGAGCGATTAAAACATTAAGGTCCTATAGGAGGTGAAAGCACTATAACTGACTGTACATGACATGTATTAACTGCATGACCTGCAAATCACCCTCATTGTAATCTGTTTTAATTAATGAAATACATCACTTTGCACCGTCAGCATGGCCATGAGTGAGAAATATACTCATTCTGCTTGTAGATGCATATTCCCCATCAATATAAAATATCTCACATGTGTCCACTGGAGTAAAAAGAGTGTTTTTCTCCACTGTAGGACTGTCAGGTTACATTTTCTGCAACATACATCCTTCTCTGAGTTACCCCGTATCTTATTTTGACGTTAAATCAACACAAGCCTTCTCCTATCAGCAGTTTGACACATGATACACAAATGATATTTGGCTTGAGTTTCAAGTTTCTGGAGGTCGTAGCTAAAACACAGAGTTTAAAATTCGACCGAGCAGTTTGTTCAACATGCACGGCTTAAATGCAAAGGGAATTCACACAAGGAGGCGGGGGGAAAGAACTCTTGAGGGCGCTTTGATCGCTAGTTCAAAATCTATTGCTTTGGCTCAGCGGAGACAAGGAAATCCAGCAGTATAAATTAACATCAAAGGTGGATCAGTGAATGGGGAAAGGTCTTCAAGGCCCGAACCCATAAAAGGTAAAATGACTATACCAATACCTATCTCTTTAAATGATTTCACAGGAATAAAGAACAGGGCCTGAGGCGAATTTACTGTTTCTTTTCTTTTGAATGATTAAGCTTTGAGATCATTCAAATCATCTTAACATCGAAAATGCACAAACTACGCCTCTCCTTGTAAATAATCTGCAGTATGATAGTGTTATGAATCCCATATGCAGCTTAGTATTAACAAGGAATTCAAATTTGCTGTGTCTCAGTATATGATTTGTGGGCATACTGAGAATACATTAGAATGTGATTATCATTAGAAGGGTCATAGTTCCTGTAACACATGACTATAGTCCAGGGTTCACCTCAGCACAATGACCACACTGCTCACAAAGTAGAAGTGTGTATTCCTAATTGCTCACACGCATGAATTTAATCAACATACATGCACGTATATCATTAGAAGCTTGCCCAGTGAATTCACATCCAGCTGAACATATTAGGCAGGCGCTCCACCTTGCTTCACTGGCTGTGTCTCTCAGTTGGAAACCAAGGTTTAGCATGCTACCGCAGGTGAGAAGAGAGCATCAGTCAACAGTTTACACCTGTGCTAATTAACTCTGGCACGGCTCTCACAAACCCCTCCCACACTTCTCTCTCCATGCAGCTGAGCCTACACCATGCCCCAACACCACCACAGCTGCTTTGTGAATACATAGTTTCCATTGTATAAAAGCTTTCAGGCTTCCCTGCAATATTAAAGATCCCATGTAATAGTAATTTTGGTGGTTTACAGCGTGTCCCTGTTGTCTTTAAAGCAAGGTTCTGAATTAAGTTGCACAAAACCAGCCTCTGTGGTGGATTTGCAGCCTTCCAGTGTCTAACTTCAATGTGTGGGGGATGACAATGAGGCACTGCAATGATTGGCTGCCTGAATATTGCCCGAATGGGGAGGGTGCAGACCATGGACCGTATAATTAAAAGACGTAGTATCTGTGACGTCACCCATCTGTTTCTGAAGTGCTGTTTTGAAGGCAATCGTCGATGGCAGCCATATTGGAAATGCTGAACTCAACCAAACTTCTGTCAAGCTAGTGTGAGGTAAAGAGGCGGGGCTTGAGCCTCCTCGCCAACAGCTACAGTGTTCCCGCCTGTCAATCAAGTCAGCTGTGCCTCTCATTATGCAAAAATCGTAATCTTAATATTTTCAAAATTGCCATGCTATGAAAAAAATCTCCCCCGTACAGTGTGTGCTTAACCAGAAATGAGCTATTCAGATTACACTCATTTTTTGTACTAGGTTGTAAACATGATTATTTCTGCTGTAAAGATTGCGGCTCAATCAATCAATCAATCTTTATTTGTATAGCACCAAATCACAACAAACGTTATCTCAAGACGCTTTTACAAACATAGCAGGTCTAGACCGTACCGAGAGAGAGGGATAGACAGGATCCCAGTGTGTCAGTCTAAGCCTATAGCAGCATAACTAAGAGCTGGTCTAAGTCTGATCCAGCTCTAACTATGAGCTTTATCAAAAAGGGAAGTTTGAAGCCTACTCTTAAAAGTAAAGAGGGTGTCTGCCTCCCAGACTCTGACTGGTAGATGATTCCAAAGGAGAGGGGCCTAATAGCGGCAAGGACAAACTTCCTTTAAGAGGCAGAAACCTTGAGCAGAACCAGACTCATGTTAGACACACATCAATCAATCAATCTTTATTTGTATAGCGCCAAATCACAACAAACATTATCTCAAGACGCTTTTACAAACATAGCAGGTCTAGACCACTCTTTGTCAAATTATGAACAGAGACCCAACTTCAAGACAGGGTAAGACTCAGTCTGACCCCACCTTAATCCATCATGAGCATTGCACCTTGCAGTATTTAGCTAGTTACAGTGGCGAGGAAAAACTTCCTATTGACAGGCAGGAACCTGGAGCAGGACCAGACTCATGTTAGACACACATCTGCTGAGACCGAGTTGGGTCTTGAAAGAGGGATAGAGGGGAGTAAGAGAGAGAGGTGATAGTGATGAGACGAGTAGTAGAAGCTGTTGCTGCTGGAGTCCAGGAGGATGCCTATGGCAGCTCATAGGAACCTACGAGACAATGGAGCTCAGGGACTCCAGAAAGGTCTATGGTTAGTAACTTTTAGTGGACAGGCAGAGTTAAAGTTGTGGTTTCCAGTACTTCCGGAACCTCAAGTAACAGCAGTTTTTAACACTTCTGCGTTGGCTTCAATTCTCGCTTGGTGCAGACCTGTGCAGATGGATGCAGAGGCGGACAAGCACCAAAACAAGCATGGCGAGTGCATCAGAAGAACCCTTTCTAGTACACTACACATAAGAACAATAATCTGACCCCAAACAGGAGGAGGCAACGTTGAAGTGTTGCAGCCACGGTCAAATCAGCATATCATACTTCCAGTGTCATTCCTGCTTTCCTTTCCTTTTGTGCACAACTTTGTGTGGTTGACCCTCTCTGTTGATGCAGTTCCAAGGTGACAAACACATTTAGACCAGGCAGCACATTGTTGTTGTTAAAGATAAAAAAAAGCAGCTGTTTTCTTAGGTGCCCTGGTACTAGGACAGAATATAGATATTTGCATTGTTTTTTTGCAGCCAACAACAGAGCAGTTGGCATGTCCGTCTCTTATCTTCAACATCTTGATTCTGCAACACCAAACCAAAATGACAAATAGTGTGGGAGGAAGCAGAACTGCTACAGGGGTGGGAACTATCGCATGCAGGCCTATGCACATCACTCCTGTTGTTGTTACCACAGGAGCCAATAACAAGAAAAAATGTTAGAACAAAATATTTTTTTGGCTTATTCTTTGAAAATCCAGTTATCCTCTGAAATAGTTTTCATTCAGCTTTTCCGTTTTTGCCACAAGAATTAGATTTGTTGTGTTCTCCTTCATCCAAGTTTTGTTCTCTCCAATCATGTTGGTGGTTGAGTTTTTTGTTGTGGTTGTTGTTTTGGGCTCTGGCTTTGAGTTTGGGTTGGTTGGTACACAAAATGCTGCTCAAGGACACAGAGTATCTTCGGAGGACTTTTTCCTTTCTTCCAAAAAAAGCCATCTGTTGATTCAGACTGGACAGTTTTAGCTCCCAATTAAAGTGCTCATTTTTTCCTTCTTCACCAGTGGAAGCTGTTTGTGTCTGTCCAGGATATATAGTGAAGGGTGTTTTTATTGCACTCTGTCATTTCCATTATCAGAGGAGATCATCTCGGCTGATTTTATTGTTCTTCTTTATATCAGCAGTAAACAATAATGGACAATTTTCTCCAGGTTTTTCCACTGCAATCACCGTCTTAGTGCAGCAGTATTCAGCTAATCAAGACGTATGAGCTGCAGCTTCCTTCTAGATATCCTCCCCCCACCCCCCTCCTTGCAGGGCTGTGATTGGTTCAGTAAACGTGATGATGGATACATTTCCCACAAGGCAAGACCTTTAATTAACTGTCTCTTGTCATTAACAAGAGCAGCCAACAATCTTGATGTCTTATAAGGACAACCTGACTATAGCTTGCATTGGCTGTTACAATACCATATCTATACAATGGTGAATGTAAAAACAATTGAGAGCATGGAGGAGAAAGAAACCAGAGCAATGCTGGTGTCGTGAATACTAAACCATTCAGCCAAGCGCGATGCTGTCCTCTCTTTTCAGCCAGAACTAATGAGTTACCCTTGGAAGTAATTGACATATCAGTGTCATTAACGCTCAAGCTATTGATGAATTTTGCCTACTGAACTGTTTTGGACTTGTACAGCCACTCTAAAGCAGGTAAGTGACTTCAAATAGAAGTATTAATAATAAGGGCTGCTACAATAAAAGTATAGCAATTCAGCACTTTGACAAGATGTCAAGTCACTAGCACAACTGCTTTGTTGAGATGTTTTTCTTTCCTATTAAGGGCAATGCCTTTTTTTGTTCTTAAAAGTTGTGCATTTAATGATCAAAGTGTTACCTACCTTCCAACTGTTTATTCCCTTGTGGTGCTGTAAAGTTCTAGTCGTAGTTCTTAAGAGGGATCAATAGGAGCTTATCTAGCTTAAAGCTAGGGTATGTAGTCTCGGAAAACCAGCATGAATTTGAATGTAGCTTTTCCTCATGACTCCGTCTAACCCCTCCCCTCCTCCCTTGGAGCTCCTCCAAAATGACGCCCCCCCCACCCCCCGCTCACATGCACGAGCGCCGCTGATTCTCGACCATATGATCGTGACTGATTCAAAACCGGTCCTCACCAAAACATTATCATAGTCAAAGTTAAAAACACAAACAAACATGGCTGCTGTTAGTACTCACAACTATAATGCTAGCATTATCCAGTTGTACCGGTGACACGATATCAGGAGAAAAGTTATAACACATATAAAACTGTAACAGCTCTACTGTTTGTTAAACCTGTTCAGTGTAGATGTTCTTAATTCCTACAGTGTTGACGGTCAGTGAAGGCATCAGGAGAGGTGTAGAGTGTGTGAGTGGGAGAGAGGAGAGACGAGAGGAGAAGTTTTTCATTCATTCAAACATTGCTTGTTGTTTTGTTGGTTGGCGTGATCACGGCCGACAGTGACCGGTTATTAAAGCTCAACGTGTTCACGAATCGGCTCGTCATCACTACAGCGTCCGGACGGACGCTACAATAAATATATATTTTCTGTAGGACTTACTGAACGTCATTAATTATTCTGCTTGTTGGTGAGAGCTTTTTAGACTCTGATCCGGACTACAGTCCTGAGCAAAGCACCTCATCAGGTCAGAGGGGACAGGCCCGAGGACGAGCGAGAGGGGCAGTAAATAGAGTCAGGGGAAGTAGAGGCAGGAGACGGGGACTCAGAGGCCGGGGAAATGTACGCGCAGGAGGAGGGCAGAACGGCTGGACGGGATTTGATTGGTTTAAAATTTGGGGAGCCAAAAAATGGTGATTGGTTGGTGTTTTCCCAGGTTTACTCCGGCTGTAGATAGCAGTTTTTTTTCACTCTTTTTTAGGAACACATCATGTATTGATTGCCATCAGGACATAAAGATCATTTTAACCAGTATAACAAAAAGTGTATCTAAATCTGATTACCAACCCCAGCTTTAAAGAACCAAATACAACTTTACCAGTCATAAAACTTAACAGCCTTTCAACCAAGTTAACATGAACATAAACTAATTTGGATAAGGTGACATGCAAAATCAGTGCCACAAAAGTCTCTGTGAAACAGATAAATACAATCTAAGGGCTCGTGTGGCGACTAGGGATGGGCATTTCAAGCCAAAATACTGTTTGATAATCACTGGCATTTATTCCGCCATATTTCCTTATCAAGCTCTCCAACAGCCTTGAAACATCAAGTTGAGACAATCCAATCCAATCCATTTTATTTATATAGCACATTTTAAAAAACAGCAAGGTTACCAAAGTGGAAACAGTAGAAATAAATAACAGTAAAATGTAGAATACAGTACATTAAAGGACAAACAGAGACCAACACAAACTCTCATGCTGTATTAAAAGCCAGGGAGTAAAAATTAGTTTTAAGATGTGATTTAAAAGCATCCAGGGTTGGGGCCATTTTATAGCGACTAACACAAGACTTGTTGCGCTGCAGGTGTTAGCAGTAAAAGTAATCCCTCCATGACACACCTGTCCCGTTAACGGCCCATTTGTGTGGCAGTCCTGTTAACCGGCACCGGGATGAGGTGCTGCTAGTAGCAGGCACTGGCAGCATCTGTCTTGACCTTTATGCTGATGTCTCTGTGGCATGTATGTTCACATTATACAGCCATGCTCAGTCTAAGCAATTTTCTCAGTTTCTGAATTTCACACCACTACACAGTTATTTCCAGTGACTGTCGAAGTGTCTAATGTTTTCCATCTCCTCCTGTTACTATAAGACGGTCCATAGCCACCGTCTGGCGGGAGTGTCATATTACAACCAGGCACCGGTGAAAACGATGAAAAACTGTACTTTTAAAATTAGAAAGTAACTCTTAATAAGAGAATCAACACCACGTCACCCAGCTCACTAAAATGGCCTTCTTCCACCTCCGAAACATCGCCCGCCTCCGTCCATTCCTCTCTTTCTCTGCCGCAGAAACCCTTATCCACGCATTCATCACATCCCGTTTAGATTACTGTAATAGCATCCTGTACGGCACATCATCCAAAGTCCTCCATAAACTGCAATACATTCAAAACTCTGCTGCACGCCTCCTCACCTGCACCCGCTCACGTGACCACATCACCCCCGTCCTCCAACATCTTCATTGGCTCCCCGTCCCCTACCGCATACAGTTTAAAATCCTCCTCCTCACCCACAAAGACCTCCACCTCCACCACCAGGCCCCTTCCTACCTCACTGACCTCCTCCACCATCACACTCCTTCCCGTAACCTGCGCTCCTCACATGCCAACCTCCTGTCCCCACCTCACAGAACCAAGCACAGAACCTGGGGGGACAGAGCCTTCTCAGTAGCCGCCCCCACCCTCTGGAACTCACTCCCCTCCCATACACAAAACTGCTCTGACCCTTCAGCTTTCAAATCTCTTTTAAAAACTCACCTTTTTAAGTTAGCTTTTCATTTGTGATTGTACTGTTGTGCTGTTTTGTTTGATCTGTGTTATTTGTTTATTTTGCTTGTATTGATTTTAACAATTGTATAGTGTCTTTGAGTTTTTGAAAAGCGCTATATAAATAAAATGTATTATTATTATTTAAATATTTGAGCATTTGAAAATCATATCCCATCCCTACTGGCAACACCCAACTCTTACAGCCCAACTCGCCCTTAAAGCACCAGTGCAAGAAGCTGCCTCGTAGGTACAGCTCAAAAGTCATAAATGACCCAAGGCCTTTCCCATAAATGCCAAATAATGCTCAGAAATAATTGGCATTCATGCTTTACAGTGCTTGGGTAAAACATAATAAGAATAAATAATACATTTTATTCATGAAAGTGCTTTAAAAGTTTCTCTAAGACACTTTACAAAAAATGTATTATACAATAGATAAGCAAAGGAAAGCAAAGAAAAAAAAGAAGAAAAAAAAATCAATCGATTATAGGTTCAAAGCCTTTCTAAAAAGGTGGGTTTTGAGTCCAGATTTGAAGTTGGTGAGTGAGGGAGAGAGTCTGAGGTGTTGGGGGAGAGAGTTCCAGAGGGTGGGGGCAGCAACAGAGAAGGCCCTGTCCCCCCAGGTTCGGTGCTTGGGTTTGGTGAGAGAGTTGAGGAGTTTGGCATTGGTGGAACGGAGGTTGCGGGTGGGACTGAATGGTTGCAGAAGGTGTAACAAACAATGCAACAAAACATGTAGGTACCATGGTGCAGTTAATCTTATGCATACCTCTAAAATACCCAATTAGTAGTGTGCAAAGACAAAAACTTATTACATATGGTTTTACCACCACCATGCTGGTGTGTCATAATTAATTCCAACACAGGGACTGACATTACTAATCTACAGGAGACAACTCTGGTCACTTTTTTGTACAATCATTGGTTTTCAGTTGTAAATTCATATATCTGGTCACAGTGCTAACCAAAACATCATGAGCAAGATTAGTTCAACCTTTTAGAGTGGGTAAGCTACGCGGTCCAAAAGCACCAAGACATCACCCATTAATGTCAAACAAACCATTACTTAGGTGGATGTGGCTTATTATTTTGTCAAACCCAAAAGTTTTCCACACCCAGGTGATCTCTAACCACCTGTGGTTTTAAAAACAACACACCTTGGCTACAATCTCCAGCACTACAGCTAACATGTCACTCCCTCCTTACATTTCTAATGAAGGCAAACAGGCGGGGGGGCCGGGGGAAGTATGAGCACAGAGGGTAAAATCATGTTCCGGTAGTTTCATGTCAGCGGGAGCATCTTCCTGGGTCTGACAGATCGGCCAATTAACCTTATTTACCTAGTCTCCCCTCATCCTCTAACGAGCTCCACTGGGCTTCTTTTCTAATAACGAGCCGCAGAGTGGGGACCATTGGTGTGCTGGTTCCAATTGCGTTTGTCCTGCAATTATTAAGGTGACAAGATAGCAGCTGATGTGCTCCTGTACAGCCTGAACACACTAGAGCCCATGTTGTTGTTTCATGATTGGTAAGCCTCATATGGAGACTTAAATTATTGCAATATTTATTTGCTCGATTGCCAGATGAATTGGTTGCAGGGTGTGTGCTCATACTGCATTAATGGGATTATCTGACCTGCACAAATAAAACATAATGGGGTCCCTTTACATGATCTTTACGAGCCTGAGTAATCAAAAAGGAATCTGAGAGCACTGTCCCATGACAGCTAGAAGACAAATACTTTTACAGAACATCCTTACCAACGAGACCGATGCTGTCTCTAATGCTCAACCATTGAAACCAGCTTCCTGCAGCCTTACAGATACGTGTTGCTTGATATTTCCCAACCAATATTTTCTTTTCAGGTATAGTCCTTTTATATTTCCCAATAAGTGTAATATATAATAGAGTGCAAAAGGTGATTCCTCAATGTCATTCCATATCATCCAGGGGATTACCTTAGGACCTCATTGATTCAAACACTGTCAGCAGTTTGCAGCAAATGGTGAACTGATAAGTTCTCATTATATTTGAATTATGTCAAGTGTTTAAAGGAGACCCTATATGCTGATCCATGTTTTACAACAATGTTGTATGTCCACACTTAACATCAGATATCATGAGGCACGCAGATATTGGTGTAAATCCTGGACGTGTTTTCTGGCCACTGAACAGCTTGTTTTGAGAACTTTGCAAGACTTGACCTAAACCTGACGTCAGGGTTTACTGTCCTAAAGGGGGGGGATTTAGCAGCTCCGTCTAGGACATGCTCACCTGGAAGCTGGGAAGTCCATTTCACTCCTTGGCCTTTTCCTCTGCTCTGCACTGTCTCGATCCAGTAACTTGCAGAAATTGGAAACAAAGGTCAGAGCGAGCTGGATTTGTCTCTCAACTATTGCTGAAACCTGGAGCAGTTCCATCTATACAGACCTATAATGAAGGCTCAGCACCACATATGTAAGTAACAGTATAACAGCAGGTAAAGTAATAATTGCTAATAGCTTTAATGGGGAGCTTATAGGTAGACGTTTTCTGTAAAAGCTTTGTCTCTATTCATATCACTGGAAAAGCAGCTAAAAGGAAGTGTTACAGGCAGAAGTTGAAGTGCTGAAATTAGGGTTTTCAAGAATGGCAGCGTGGAGCAACCATAGTGTGGAAACTACTTGAAATAACAGGGTAAAAACAACGATGGCGGCACATGAGTGATTTTGAGAAAACTACATTTTGTTGTTATAATGTCATAGTATTCAAAAACACAGGATGGGATGTAAACCAATCCTGTAAGTGCTGGAACCTAACAGGAGAGTATGGTTGAACTGGCTTGAGACCCTCAGGGGTCATTGGGTGTTTCGGCCATTTACAACTATGCACCCTCGTCTGAGGAAGGCCTTCACAGGGGTAATCAATCCCCGCAGTGTGTCCCTGCTTCTCAACATGACGCCCAGCAGGAATCTTTCCTCCTTATCCATAACCACTGGCTGCTTCTCTCTGCTGCCTCTGACATGGTGTTGATGGTTTGGTGGAGACTTTGGCCTCTGATTCCCAGGTCCTTTAGCAGTTTGGTGGTAGATACTGCCACGAACCCTCTGCAACCCACTTCCACTAGGCGGACTTCAGTGTTCCAGCAATATTGCGCTTCAGCAGCTAGGTCAGCATAGCGCAGATGTTTTTGCTCATATGCTTCGTCCACTGAACCCTCCCAGGGTACGGTGACTTCAATGATGAAGACCTTCTTCAGTGAAGGGGACCAGAGTGCTTTGTCGGGTCTGAGTGTAGTGATTGCGATCTCCGGAGGAAACGCAAGTTGTCGGCCAACATCCACTAGCATATAAAACACATGGACACCCAAGAGGGGTGATCTTATCATGCAGGGTTCCTTTAAATGAGTGAGGCAATTTCTGAATCCACAACAAACGTTATCTCAAGACACTTTTACAAACATAGCAGGTCTAGACCATACGTATTAACAGAGACCCAACACCAAGACAGGGTAAGACTCAATCTTACCCCACCTTAATCCACCATGGGCATTGCACCTTGCATTATTTAGCTAGTTACAGCGGTGGGGAAAAACTTCCTTTAACATGCAGAAACCTCGAGCAGAACCAGACTCATGTTAGACACACATCTGCCTCGATCGAGTTGGGGTTGGATAGAGGGATAGAGGAGAATAAGAGATACTGGAAGCTGATAGGTTGGTCTACCTCCATTGTACAGGACCTTTGAAATTAAAGAACGTTATCATCCAATTTGCAGTCCAGGGCACTAATACCAATGGCTATTTTTAGTGACTGATGTGGACAGATGAGGACTCTGTAACGTCCAGGAATTCAAGAATTCACAGGTTACCAATGTCTTCCAAAGAACTTGACATATTTTTTAAATAAGAAATAATATGGTCTCAATCACAGAGAGATAAAGTACTTTTGTCTGCTGCCTTATCAAACTTAGTTCCCTCTGTATACTGAAAGAAAAGTTCAAAAAGATCTTGTCAAAGTCTCGTCCCTGACTTAACCGTGTCAGTATTTTTCTGTTTTCATGACAAAAGTTTCACCTTTAGAAAGAAAAGTAAAATGAAGGAGAAGTACAGCTTTGCTCTGGTCATTTGTGATTCATCTATTCAAGTGAGGCTGCCTTTGGAGCTGAAATACTCTCCGCTCCATGACCTTCACTGGACAAGCATTGGTTTCAGGGCTGTGATTTTCAGGTCCCCACTGTGTTTGCTGTGGATGCCTGTGGAGACACTAATGCAGCCTATAGTGCCGGGCTTTCATATGGTGTCTTGAGCAGGTGCTAAGAATCCTCTCCTGTTCAACCTTCAGCCGTATAGAGGCACTTCAAACAATCTTCAAGTTGCCATTTCTATAAAGCACAGGTCTGTCTTGTAAAACCAGAGGCAATGACAGTGAGGTCCATTACTTAAGTAAGGGACTGCCTCGTGTGTGTGAGTGTGTATGGTTGTCTGTGAGAGTGCATTATTCGTCTTCATACCTTTAGTCCCATTTACGGCCCTTAATGCCTCTCGGGCCCTCTTGCCCACATATAAGCAGTCATTTACAAAGTCAATAAAACCTGTTAATGTTCAGTCACAATAGCTAATATATGGCAGTGATCCAAACCAAGTGATGTGCTTAAGGATCTCATAATGGTCTCATGTCAAGTTTATGTTTTTGTGTCCCGGTAAGTGCTGTCCCTGCAACAAGCTGGCCTTGCTCCTGCAACAAAGCTGACACAAAGTGCGGTATTTATAAGAGGCCGTGTATTCGCCCTGTGTCCATTGTCAGCCACACTCATCTGGCTCATGTGGTTGTCTCATCTCTAAGTAGGTAAAAGCTTATAAAGATGAACCTCAGTGTGTATCAAATACAAGGAAAGTGGACTGTCTCCCCCTGTGTGTCGTCGTCCTGAGATATTTTAAATTGACCTTAAAGGTTTGATGGAGTAATCGGCGAGACTGTTGCAGGCGCATTGTTTCACCAAGTTTAGTAATGTGACATGACGTTATGGACCTAATATGATACTGGAACCTGAGGGGACAGAGCCTGCTCTGGAGCCGCCCCCTCCCTCCCTCTGGAACTCACTCCTCAAACAAATTCAAAACTGCACCGACTCTTCCACATTCAAATCCCTGTCAAAAACTCACCTTCTCCAACAAGCTTTTAATGTGAGATTGTGTTGTTGTTATGTTTTCATTGATTTAGTGTAACGTTTCATTTCTTAGGTTTTTCTTCTGTCTATTGTTTTTTATTATTTTTGTTATTCTTATTATTTGCATTGTTTTTGTTGTTATTGTTGTTGTTATAGGTATTAGTGTAATTATTATTACTATGATTATTATTGTTATTATTATTCTTTTATTATTATCATTTCTTCTTCTTCTTCTTCTTCTTCTTCTTCTTCTTCTTCTTCTTCTTCTTCTTCTTCTTCTTCTTCTTCTTCTTCTTCTTCTTCTTCTTCTTCTTCTTCTTCTTCTTCTTCTTCTTCTTCTTCTTCTTCTTCTTCTTCTTCTTCTTCTTCTTCTTCTTCTTCTTCTTCTTCTTCTTCTTCTTCTTCTTCTTCTTCTTCTTCTTCTTCTTCTTCTTCTTCTTCTTCTTCTTCTTCTTCTTCTTCTTCTTCTTCTTCTTCTTCTTCTTCTTCTTCTTCTTCTTCTTCTTACCATCATGTAACTTTCACAGGGGTGTTCTGAAGTATACATGCACTGCATTAATGAATTGCATTTGTTTACCATTTATGTCATATTCCTGATCATATCTCCCCTAAATACTTGCATCTTAGAATTGCACAGATATAACCATATGTGTATTTTTTTTACTTTAACAAGTTACACAAAAAAATGTCAACATATCAAACTTATCTTAAATCTGTAGGATTTAAAAAAATGTCAACTAAAGTCACAAGTTACTGTAAAGTTTGTACCACAGATTAGGTTCTACATTTAAATGCAAGGAAAACTACCACCAGTGTGTTGCAAGACATTTTAAATAGTCCTGCCAAATCAGGACCAAATCATCAATCATACCTTAAGATTATTGGGTTGCCAGCCCTGGATCCTCCCCTTCATGTTACATGTGACATAGCGGGAGAAAGCAGCTTGCCTTTCACTGTATCTATTTTAGAGCACATTTCAACACCTTCAATGTAAAGCAAAGGTCTAATTATCACAAATCATTTCTTTTCACTCGGTACAAAGAAAAGTGTCACGTTGCATGTCATTTCCATGAGGTTGCTGAGCAACAACGACCTGCATACATTAGTTTTAAAGTAAGGTAAGAAAATGCAGGATAATTTCACGCTGCAATAACTTTTGAATTCACTTGTTTGTGGAAAAATCTACAATAACAGACATCAGATGTACAGACCTGGAAAAACAACTCAATCACACACGGCAGTAGCTCAGTCCATAGGGACTTGGCTTGGGAACCGAAGGGTCGCCGGTTCGAATCCCAGTATGGACGAAGTTTGGCAAGTGGACTGGTGGCTGGAGAGGTGCTGGTTCACTTGCCCTTGTGCAAGGCACCGAACCTCCAAATTCCTGGTGTGGGCTGGTTGACGGCAGTATCCTCACTCTGACATCTCTCCTAAGTATGTTCACTGCATGTGTGTGCATGATTGTGTGTATATACCGAAAAAAAACTATGTGTAGCATGTCCAAAATAGCATGAGTGAAAAACTTGAATTTCCCCCCTGGGGATCAATAAAGTACCTTTCTTTCTTCGAAATCCACTCAGGACCAAACAAGTACATTCAGTATCACACCTAACCTGTTCCTGTTATGTATTCAGGTAAGACTGGTATCTTTATTTCATTTTATAAAAGTGAGGCAACTGTCTTACCTTGTCAAACTATATTGCTGTCGTAATCATGTTACTCTGAATACAAGACAAAAATCTTCACACATCAGTAGTGATATAATGCTCTGATTGACTGTTGTGATATTCATTTTCTCCGCAGTGACCAGAGCAACCCCCTGAAAGAAAGGTTCTTAATGCTCTCTCAAACACTCTCGAGAAGCTCTTAAAACCAAAGAGCAAAAGCACTTCAGATCAAATCAAGAGCCTGTGGAAAATTGCCCTCCACTTTCAGGTTAATAGTTATATATTTGCAAACCGTGACAGAGTGCACTATAATCCTAGTAGCTCCCCATCTTTAAGAAAGAAAGAAAGAAAGAAAGAAAGAAAAAAAGTGCTGCCCAGGCACTGCAGAGACATAAGAGAAAATGTAGCATGTCATCTTCTCTAATGCAGCAGGAGCCATCTGATAATCAAGCTGGCAAGCTGCACTCACTTGTGTTTGAACTGTGAAAGTTGATGAATCAGACTTGGCTGCACACTTACGACCCCTCCAGCCCTCTCTCCTTTTGTTTGTTGCTTGGCCAGGATTCGGGAAGCCTCATCCGTCCTATCAGGGCACAGTGCTCTCAAATATGATAACCTCCCAGATGTGCAGAGAGGGCTCAATTCCATCCATTTGATCCAGCCTGTATGATTTTTCTACATATACGGTGGCTAAAATGTGCAGGACAGTCCACACATGCACTTAAAGCAATGTTTATTCAAAATAGTGTTTGGTTTATTTCACTGTTTCATCATGGTGAAATAAGTTACAGCTTATCTTCCATTTGTTTGCATTATTTCAGCATTAAAGGGTAGTTTTAGTGCTTTAAACGTGGGTCCTATTTGCCTTTATTATAGAGGGTAAATAACTCCAGATAGAGCAAGCTTTGGAGTTGCTCCTGTGGATTATTTCCACCAGAAGGTGCAAAACAAACATAGTTTTCTGCAATGCAGTGTTCCCCACACGAAGAAGCCACCTGGGCGAGCCACCAAAATATATTTCAGGCTGCCAAGTATAATGACGGCCATTTTTAAATGAATATATAATCTTAAATCAGTATACAGTAGGATACCCATCCCTGATCAATGAACTAGAATATATCTCTTTGCTTTCTTCCCCTTGTGTCTGATCATCTGCAGGGCCTGAGAGGGAAACAGCAGTATAAGAAGGCTCATGATACAACCCTCCTGTGGGTGCAACATCTCATGTTAAATATGACCTTCTCATTCTGCTTTTTCAATAGTTGTGTGTAGCTAGGTGCTGCTGATGTCACATGTTGGCTTAAAATTGTTGCAAAATGCTACTTTTTTTTTTTTTTTTAAGTTATTTTTGGGCCTTTTTGCCTTTTAATGGATAGGACAGCTGAAGAGAGACAGGACAAGTGGGGAGTAGAAAGTGGGGGATGACATGCAGTAAATGGTCTAGGCTGGAAACTAACCTGCGACGTCTGCAACGAGGGCTATAGCCTCTGGAAATGGGGCGTGCTTAGACCGCTAGGCCACCAGCAGCATACAAAATGCTACATCCTCATTAAACCTTGTCCACACACATGATCACCTGTTGTGATAACATGATATTGATGGAAATATTTCAAAATGCAAGTTGCAAGAATGCAGGATGGGACACGCCCCCCTCTGTCGCCAACTGTCCTGCTACAAGTGTAGACGCCATGCACTAAACTGTCATTTTACCTTACGGAAAACTTCATCAATCAATCAATCAATCAATAAAACTGAGTAGATAAATAAGAATAAATAAATGAATGAATAAATACATCAAAGTAGAATAAGATAACAGTTAAAATTACTAAAATAGTAAAGCAACATTTAAATCAATATTACAGTAAAAGGTAAGTAATAAAAACTTGAGGTTGGTTATTACCCAGCTTTCTTTCTCACTGATCTGGTTATGAGCGGTGGTGATGATTGCAGCAGGGTTCAAAGTTGTGACATTTACCTGGTTTATTTTTAAAGGTGTGTGAACACCTTTCCAAGGTGTGTGAGCTCAGAGAAGGAAGGAGGGTGGATGAGGACAGTTTCATGTTAAACAGACCGCAACATGCAAGATAAGAATCCATAGCTACCTGCTAACCTTACATTGTCCCTTACTTATCTGCTGCTGCCTCAGTAGGTTAATATATGTGATTCTACATTGATATTGTGTGGGATCTAAATCAACCATTTACAGTCAGGGTTTAGTATGCAAGGTATAATTTCTCCTTGTGTCTGGTGCCTTTGAAGAAAACTATCTGTCAGCTGGTTCAAATAAAACTCATGTTTCTCTGCACAGACCCTTCTCATAATGGCTTCTGACACCTCAAACAACAACGTGAGCCCACCAGTGGAGGAACAAACATTTTACATTTATGAGATTTATGTGAACAATGATATAATTCCCCCCGAGGGATTACTTTGCAGCCTTTTACAACCTGTTTCATGTCTGTTTGCTGAAGCAACCTTATCAAGAGTATCCAAACATTTAGCTTGTCATCGTTCAGCTGAATGAAATTCTTTAAATATAATCGAACACATCACAATGCTTCTCTTTATTTAATCTGCAGCATTGATCAACTTCTCTCCGGTATTTTTAACCCAATCTGCTGTCATTAACATAACGCTCAGCACTTATTTTGAAATTACCCACTCTGCACTGAATTCAAAGCAAAAGGAAAAGTGTCCACAGGGAAAATACACAGAACTGCAGTGAATCATAATTAGGAGATTTATGCGCCACTATGTTTGAAAAGGAGACACTGATGTTCTTCCATCCAAATCTACTCGCTTTTCTTTAAAAGCACAGAACTTTGGTGTGTTTGGAGTTCCTCAAGGCTCTCTGGGATTAAGAGACCGTACCGTCCCTGGGAGGCATAATAGCAATCATTAAACCGGTCCAGACCCAGCATTGCTATGTGCACACTTTATTTCCAACCTGTGGCTGTCTTCCAGCTCAACACACATTTAGAGTTAGTGTTTGTCCATATGGCGGAAACATAATAATCATGAGCCTGAGATGAACCTGCGATGTGAGGTGATGTCTTCATCTGTATACTAACAAACAACAAGCACTCTGTCCATAAGGGTAACACTTTATATTAACTACACACTTTTAAGCATTAGTTAAGCATTAGTTAAGCATTAATTAATACTTAACTCATCATCTGTAAAGCATTGTTCATACATTAATACTCATTTATATATCATGTACAAACACAGTTATAAATGTTTTATTATTCATGAATATGACTCTCTATAATGTGTTAACTAACTCTTTGTTCATACTTTATAAATTATGGATTCACCAAATACAAATGAGCTATTATGGTCATTATAAAGCAGTTATAAGCACTTTTACAGTTTATGATTCTAACATTTAGTAAGGGTTAGTGGACACTTTATTACATAGCAAATTATGATTAATCAAGGTAGTCACAAAGGACTTATAAGCTGCTTGTTTATGGTTTTGTGAGCTGATCTAAAGTGAGGACTTTTATATGCTTTACAAAGAATTCATTAATGAGATTTAAGACCAGCAGCACCTTAAAACACAGAAGTCACAGATATTGATTCAACAGAATAAGGAAACAGACACAACACATGTACTTAAACTTGTATTTATTAAAAGGAAACAACCTCTGTATAAAACCGCGTTTATCAAAATAACTCTTCATATGAACTTCAAATACTCTGCAACTGAAAAAGAAAATCTCTCAAACTTAAAGTGCTCACAGTGGAAAAACTCATAAGATATGACATATCAAATACATAAAAAGACAGTAACATTTAAACGCTGGCTGCAAAACTGAACAATATCTGTGACTTCTGTGTTTTAAGGTGCTGCTGGTCTTAAATCTCATTAATGAATGTGCTATGTAATAAGGTGTTCACTAACCCTTACTAAATGTTAGAATCATAACCTGTAAATGTGTTTATAACTGCTTTATAATGACCATAATAGCTCATTTGTATTTGGTGAATCCATCATTTATAAAGTATGAACAAAGAGTTAGTTAACACATTATAGAGAGTCATATTCATGAATAATAAAACATTTATAACTGTGTTTGTACATGATATATAAATGAGTATTAATGTATGAACAATGTTTTACAGATGATGAGTTAAGTACTAACTCATGCTTAATTAATGCTTAAAAGTGTGTAGTTAATATAAAGTGTTACCTCTATTAGCTGTCAGATAACTTGATGGCCCTACATTAAATTGCAGATTAACTGATGACTGACAGAGCTATTTGAAAGCAATCCCAAACAGTTTTCTTGCTTTCTCACAAACATGATTCAAATGCCTCTGATTGTTCTTCTTTGATATTTCAAGGAAAAGACACAGCATGCTCTGGCCTCACTTGAAGCTGGGATAACATCAACCACAAACTTTTTGAGTCACAGATCATCAAATGCATCGGCTTTACACTCCTCGGCATCTCTTTTGACGTCACCCTCTATCAAAGTGGCTTTCAAGAACTCCCAGGGGAGCTTTAGGAGGTTCAATGAAGGTCCCAAGGGATTTTTTTTTTTTTACCATAGTGCTATTTATGAATATCACAGTGACAGAATGTACAGATCCAAACATGTCTTTGAATAAATCAGATTGGAGTCACTTGGTCAAATCTTATCAAATGGGGGTCTTTGGTTAATCTTAGTGAACCTTAAAAATAATAAATAATAAAAACCAAAAATTTGACTTATTGTGTGAAAACACTTTGCATGGATTACAGACACCATGTATTTTCTTAAACTTGAAAAAATTAAATATACCTTGAATGATTCCTTACACAATTTTAGTACGACTTGGACCCCCCTTTTTTTTTAGAATATTATGACAGCTTACATGTCCCTCTGAATAGAGATGAATAGCAGAGTAGAAGGATGGATGCCACAATTTTTCTTTTTCTTTTTTTTCTTTTTTCTTTTTTTTTAACATGAAATAACTAAAAGTAAACATCTCTAAAGAATGAACACTTTGGTATAAATGCTAACTATGACAGAAAGCATGTTTCAGAAAACGTATATTTGACGTTTGTCTGATTTGCTTTTTTAATTTGACCCATGTTCCATCTCTTATAATGGAGTAGATAGTCTTGAAGACATACTTCAGTCAGTCAGCCAGCAGAGGGAGCTCTAAATATTTGGCCCTCACATGGAGGAACTGTTGTTCGGTCCATTCTATGTACCGGGCAAGTTTTGAACCGAAAAACAGAAGCGATCTGGAAGTGATTGAGTGAGTGGTTCTTCTACTACTCGTCTCATCACTATCACCTCTCTCTCTCTTAATCTCCTCTTTCCCTCTTTCCAGACCCAACTCAGTCGAGGCATGATGGCTGTCTAACATGAGTCTGGTCCTGCTGGAGGTTCCTGCCTGTTAAATGCAAGTTTTTCCTTGCCACTGTAACTAGCTAAATACTGCAATGTGCAATGCTCATGGTGGATTAAGGTGGGGTCAGACTGAGTCTTACCCTGTCTTGAAGTTGGGTCTCTGTTCATAATTTGACATAGAGTGGTCTAGACCTGCTCTGTTTGTAAAAGCATCTTGAGATAACGTTTGTTGTGATTTGGCGCTATACAAATAAAGATTGATTGATTGATTGATTGAATGAATTAGAAAAAGTAGAACATTGTGATATAGTCTTCCACTACTACTCTGAATTAAATTGACTCAGTGGAAACTAGGAAATTAGTCATAATCTCATATTGAAAATACCCAGAATTATCGCTATTTTTTCAAATTTCAATTGGCTTTTATACTTAAAGGACACATCAGAATGACCTGTGATTGGTAGGAATTCATTATGAGATTGTCCACTATTAGTCTGAATTAAAATGAGTCTGTGGAAACTGGGATTTTGTTCATAATCCCACCTTGAATGTATCAAAACAAAATGTAATATGCTAAATTTCCAATGGCTCTTATTTTGAAATTGCAAATCAGATATAGCTGTGAACACATTTTGAGGTGTTCTTTTATCAGTCTGAATCAAAATATTTCAGAGGAAACAGGGTTGTTAATGTCAAATATATATGAATTCCCTAACTGTTGCACTTTTCACATTACAGACGTCTTTTAATTTGAAAAGTGGAAAAAAAGAAATCCAAAATGTAAATTTGCCTCCAACTTTGTAGAAGTGTTTCATCCTTTTTGTAGTTACTTTGTACTTTCCAGCCACCGTAACGTACATACATTGATTTCAACAGATCTTTCCCTCAGACCAGCAGAATTTTTAGTCCCTCCGTCCGTTTCACAACATGTGTAAGAAAGGCTTTCTCTCAGAGTTTCAAAAATGAGACACTAAAACCTTCCTTGTGTGTCTGTGTGAAACGCAGAAGAGCCTGGAGTAAGAGACTGCATGTGACGTCTTGGGAAATAGAACAGGTTACAGAAGCAGGACAGCAGTTCAGTATGCCTCCACTTTATTACTGAGGAAGTCTGGGTCACACTTGTTTTAAATAGGTCATCCAATTCTGCTGTACTGTCCTTCTTTAATCAAAGCGGCCTCTCATTTGAAATAAGAAAACAGCTAAATGAGCACAACATGCATTTCAAGCCAAGTAAGCTTCTTCACAAATCACACTTATTATTACAGGACTTTGCATCATGTTATGACTTTGCCATAAAACATTTTTCTTGGAGCTGATCTTTAATTAGCCATCTTACTCATCCGTTTCTTGGATTCTTTTTTTTATGTCAATTAAAGGCTACCCGAGCTGTAGGCGACAGGATGGGAGGGGGTGTTCCAGAGCTATGTGTCGAATGAGACACATTTTTTGCTCATGTTACTGCAATTACCACTATTTCTAGGTCAACAGATATTGTAGATCATGTGACCTTTTGAACCCTGGTGCTCCCTTGGAAATTCCCACTATGTGTTGTTGCTTCAGGATCACCACATAAAATCCTATTTTATTATTGCTCCGTTAACATTTCCCTCCGCCTGAAACTCCAGATGCATGTATTTGTAAAAACATTGAGATCCTCATGAGACTAAGATATGCTTCATACTGTTTTGAAAGTGCTATGTCGGGTGTTGTCAAGAACCCTCACATTGGGTCATGGGAAGTTGCAGATATCAAGGTTGAGCCATTACAGGTGCTAAAGATACAGTGTGTTTCCATTATCAAGGGAAAAACAGTAAATATAATGCAACTTAAATATAATGAATTTTAAAAAAGAAGTACATAATTTTACAACATTTGGTGCAGGCCAGCATTAAGCTGCTCTCAGAAAAAGTGTTGCAAGTCAAAATTTGACTGCAAGGTTAGCTAGCAAGGATAAAAACAAATGTGGTAGAATGCATTTTTCTTTCAAGAAAAAACAAAACACTACTTGTATTACTTGGGAGGACTTGGATTACCTTACATATTTCATGTGGTGTTAGAATAATCAGATACATTTGGAAAATTTCCAGAAGTGGAAAAACAACTTAGAAGGTCATGGAAGATGTTGATATCATATGTGCCAAGTTGGGAGAGTTGACTTCAAAGTAGAAAGGTCACAAAGAATATTTAACACTGGACTGATGGTCATATGTTTTGATATTTTAAATAAAATGTAACACAGTTTTTTTTTTGTTTCATTTTTATTTTTTTGGCCATTTTGCCTTCATTTTTTTTATAGGACAGCTGAAGAGAAACAGGAAAATGTGGGGAGTAGAGAGTGGAGGAATACATGCAGGAAATGGTCGACTGACCGGGAATCGAACCGGCGACCCGTGCGATGAGGACTGTAGCCTCTGTATGTGGGGCGCTTAGACCGCTAGGCCACCAGCGCCCCTCTTATTTCACTTTTAAGTGATATATGGTATTGCTAGTTAGCTATATTTCAACCAAGCAGCAACCTGCGGTTTCAAAATATGAAGCCCATGCAGAAGTGCTAAAAACTGCAGTTCATCGAACGTCCACTAGAGGCTGGCTGCAGAAACACCGGAAACCACATAAGATAAGATAAGATACTCCTTTATTCGTCACACAACAGGGAAATTCATGGAGTTACAGCAGCAAACAAGAAGGTGTACAGAACAAGAATTTCAACAAGAATATATATAGAAAAGAAATGTCCATCAA
The DNA here is from genome assembly GCF_009762535.1 of Notolabrus celidotus. Classification (NCBI taxonomy): domain Eukaryota; kingdom Metazoa; phylum Chordata; class Actinopteri; order Labriformes; family Labridae; genus Notolabrus; species Notolabrus celidotus. Next base: position 28,358,469 of record NC_048288.1, read on the forward strand.
AGACAGCTTGGCCATAATTCTCCTGTCAGCCACCACCTCCACAGGGTCCAGGACTGAGCTGGCCTTCTTCACCAGTTAGTTCAGTCTTGCTCTCCTGTATCCTGTCCGCCCACAGCAGGTGAAATCCTTCCAATGTGGCGTTCATGTCCGGTGTTAGCTCTGTTAGCATGATGCTACTCTGCCAGTATTACTATACACACCCATTCAAAGAAGGTGATCTTTAAAGCAGAATTAAACATGTTTAGAGCCTGGTTCAAAAAACAGTTTAGGTCTGAGTAGGTAATATTTTTCTATCTGCACACACTGTACAGGGGTGATTTGTTTTGTAACTCAGTATTTTCAAAAATATTATACTGACAAGTTTTGACCAAATAAGGACATAGCAGACTTGATTGACAGGCCAGCACCCTCTAGCTGTTAGCGAAAAGGCTAAAGGCCCGCCTCTTTACCTCACACTAGCTCGGTTGAAGTTTGGTTGTGTTCAGCATTTCCAATATGGCACCCGCCAATGATCGGCTTGAAAACATGACTTCAGAAACAGATGGGTGATGTCACGGATACAGCGTCCATTTATGATACAGTCTTAATTTAAACCCAAGGCATCTACCTTAAAGAGTCCATGTTGTTTCTCTTTCTTTGTCCAAAAGCTCCAACAGAATAACTTTAAGACCTAGTGACTATTCAGTTTACTATCCCTCCTCATCATATCATCACACAATGGAACAATGTTTCAGCTCTAAGCAGAGTTTTCTCTTGTTTTGCAGGTCTGGCGTTTAGGTTTCTCACAAATGCTTAAAATGTGAAATTATATAATAGCAGTTCTGAATTGATTCACAGCTGCTAATGCATGAACTGTGAAATGCAGTATATATTTCTGTACCTCTCATCATATTTTGCAGAAAGCTTGATGGCTGCAGCAGCAAGCCATTTATGTGACCACATTCACCAACCAGACAGACAGACTGAGAATGAGAGAGGAAAAGGACGTCTGCCTTTTATTGTCACAGTTCCCCTTCTGGTTTATGGGCAACCTCAGACAGCCTCATGTGCTCTGCCTTCATTTCCTTTGTTCTAATTTCTATTTCTATCCTCTGGACATGATCCCTATTGTCATTCGTCGGCCTCTACGATTGAATGGCTTCGTCAAGTCTCCCCAGAGTCCCCTGCTACAGAGCCATCTTGGCAGAGAGGGGGGACAGTTGAGGTTGACTATCTGTGCCTTTCGCTCGGAAACACTGGCACTTCTGTCTTTTGCATTACAGTGATTGATTTCCTAGTAGATGGTTTGATTTGTCTGAGCACTTGCTTGGGCCAAGATGGTTAAGTCAGTGTCACAACATTGTCATCCCTGCTGTTTGGCCTGCTGTGAGCCTCCATATTGAGAGATGTGAATGACATTTATTCTTTGTCTGCTGTTTTGTTGAGTGCTACTTAAGGGCGAGGCATTTGTTTTCTAGATTTTGTCATTTTACAACTACAAGCTCAACTGAATTTCAACTTCTGGTTGAATATAATGGACCAACACAAAGAAGTCTGTTACATTTACATGAAGGACAAATAAAGCAAACTTGTCACTTCTTTGTAATGTTTATGCAGCCTAGAAAAATGTAGCATTGTATCAGACTCTGGAACTCCCTCCCCCGACACATAAGACAGTCGGACTCCATAACATCATTCAAATCCCAACTCAAAACTCACCTGTTCAAACTGGCATATTCACTCTAAACTGGACTCTCTGCACCTCACTAGTTTTTAGTTTTTATTTATTACTTTTTGTTTGTTTGTTTGTTTTTATGATGTTTTAATGATGTATGCTTTTATGATCTGTAAGGTGACCTTGAGTGATCTGAAAGGCACCCAAAATGAAATTTATTATTATTATTATTATTATTATTATTATTATTATTATTATTATTATTATTATTATTATTATTATTATTATTATTATTATTATTAATAAATATAAAAATGAAAAGCTATGGTTGCATGTGTACCCACAAATGTAGATATGGGACAAGGTGTTGCATTCAGGTGAAAATATGAAGAGTTCATTTGCAAAAAACAGTTAACTCACTTTTAAAGAATTAAAAAAATGTTTCAAAAAGTATAGTTTTTCTATTTCTAACTTTTGGTATTATCAATCAATTGAGGTTGGGTGGCTTTGACTAAGTCAAAATGACTTTACTTATCAGAGGTATCTTGAAAATGTATAAAAACAGAGTTATCTGTTTTTGCAAATGAACTCTTATATGCATCCAAAAAAAGTATTATATTCAGATTTTTTATGGATAAATTGTCAAAAAGCCCAATCCAATTTATTTGACATCCAGGTTATTAAGATTACTGTAAAATGTTTGAACATATAAGAGTGGTAAATGCTAGACATAGGCCCAAATTTGAATATGAAAACAAGAAGGCTTGGATTGTGAGATGGATACAGGTATTATTTTATATCTTATTAAAGGATATGCTTGTTACCTAGAAATTAAAAAAAACTAATAAATGAGGAGCACAGTACTCTGGACTCCTTATTTATTTAATTCTCTATTTAAGTGGTCTTCCGGCAGATAGGTACTGAGGTGATGATGAATTAGAAATATAGGATGACTAGGATCGACTCGTTAAAGTGGTGCAACACTTGAGTTGGGAACATTGAATTTATGTTATTTGTATTTTTATCAGCTAACATTTATTTAAAGAGGAAGAATTGTGAAATTATTGGGGTTGAGCTTGTCTGTTTGAGTGAATTAATGGACTTTTTTGTTTGTTTTATAAAATGTAAATGTTCAAAGTGTTTGTGTGTTTTTTGTTGATTTTTACTGTTCTGGTTTTTTGTTTTTAACTCTGTAAAGCACTTTGAATTGCTCTTTGTATGAATAGTGCTCTCTCAATAAACTTGCCTTGCCTTTGTTTGGATTGTGGATCTTGTATTTTTTTGTTTGCTTCCTTTTTTGTTCATTAATGTGTCTGTTTTTGTTGTATTAGTTTGTTTGTTTGTTATATGTACATTTGTGTAATGTAAAATGTAAATTAAAAAATAGAAATAATTAAAAATAAGTACATATTTTATGTCATGTGCTTCTTTGACGCAGCATGCACCGCTTGAAGCCTGCAGCTCCAGTCATCTTCCTCTGCCTCTCCCTGCTGGATTCATTCAATGAGTTTGTTGCGTCATGTCAGTCAAACCTCAACAACATACATCAAAACACTGCTTATTTAGCATTATGTAATAAACTGAAAAACCCTGATTCCAAAGTCCTTTCACTTAGTCCACATAATTCAAGTTATTCACTGAATATTGGGGACTTCGTCTCTCTACACGAAGGCAGTTGGCTGCACACCTGTAGTCTAGCTGTCTATCAGATTCATGTAAAACCCCCATGAACTGTACATTTGAATTAAGCTGACAATGTTCAATTGATGTTAATTCCCTCCACTTAAACACCCGGTTGTAGTTTAGTTTAAACTTTCTCCTCATCACTCAGAGGAACTCAAGCTGCCTCTCAGTTGAGGAGGAGATAAGCGAAGGATATGAGCAGCAGGGGAAACTGGCTATACCTTTAATTTCAGTCAGTTTCCATCCATGTAAGATTTAAAGCCATCATATGTCGCCTTAAATTTGGACTCCGTGTCTACTAACACCCTAGTAGTATTCCATAGATATTTAAATAGACAGACAATGATTTAAAGTGACAGTAACACAAGAATTAACATGACTTCCTTTAGTCTAATGTTCATTTTTAATTTGATAACGTCTCCTCTCATCTGTTATGATACACAAGGGACCAAGAAGCATGAAAAAACACGTCAGCCTGGATCAGATTATCTTCTGTCCACTTTATGAAAAAAAAAATCCTTTAAAGTAAAACATAAAAGACAATTATCTGCTTTCCATTAAATTAGTCATTCACATTAAAGGGAAGTCTTTCTAGGACAGTCTCATAGCTAGTATCATCACCTCGGGCATGCTCGCTTTGCCTTTGCATCTTTATCTTTAAAAGAACCGTTTCTATGTTTTTTCTTCGGCTCTGATTCCCCTCTCTTAATATTCCTCCAGCACACTCACAAGCAGCACAAGTGAAACGCTTATATCTACTGTTGTGAGGTCTTTAGCTTTGACCCTTTTATCTTCTCTCACTATCCTCTCTCTCTTGATACTACTGGTGTGACCAATGAGCTGTGGTCAGATGTTTTTATGGCCGGCTCTTGTGTATCTCAGCACTCTTTAAAAAACATGAACCCTGCTCTGCTTGTCACTGTTGTCTTCTTGTGTAAGTGCAGAGGTGGACAGATTGCGCCCCGGCCCTCGCGTGCCCATGGCCTTTTGTTTTGAATCCCTCTGGACCTCCCTCTCGTGACAGGACCTGTGTTCAGGTGGATCGCCAGCCGAGCGCCCTGCTGGCAGGTTAAGTGCTCTTGCACATCACCATGGGGACTGCAGACAGACAGGCAAAAGGAGGTGTGTCTTGATTCTTGCCTTTTACTGGGTCTCTGTTCATGCAGAAGGCTTTCATGTATGTCAGATATAGTCTCTTTATGTAAATTTAATTCCCTTTTTGTTGTTGTATGCTGTTTGAAGTGCCGTGTATTCCCACCGGTTTCGCTGAAATTGAGCCATCTTTCCAACTGTTTCGCTTTCTTTTCCATTCCTGCCTGAATGAATCTGCTGCAAGTGTTCAACCAGGACTATGATTAATTCCTTAAGTTTATTCTTTGAAAACAGTGCCTTTCAGCCTTTTGTGTCTTGAGTTCTCACATCAGAAGGCTCAAGAACCCCTCCACTCTTTCAGATACTCTTCAAATGCTCTCAAACTTCACTCTCTTTTTAAATATTAATAATACAAACACGGGTATTTTTCTAATAGCCAGTTTGCCGTTTGACTTTTAGGGTTAGCAATGAGTGACCTAGATGATTTCCACTTGAAACAAAAGAACTGCATCGTTATATAACATAAGATCCTGGGTCTGCTTCCATACTGTGCATGTTGGAGGCATGGGGATAATGGAGTGGAATTTCCCAGTGCTTTCTAATCAGCTCAAGTGACTGTCCTTGTTAATCAAAAGGAACCAATTTGCAGACTCATTTTGTTCTTCACTCAGATCACTCACGACGAGTGAGCTGAATGACCTGAGCAAACCAAACATCTTTCAAATTCACCTTTTGATTGAAAAGAGTCCCTACATTTATTGACGCTCCACCTCCTGTGGCTCAGTGTTTTTAATCCGGCAGGTTCTGATGTCCAAATTCCACCAGATCCGTGTCTGGTCTGTCCCTGATCAACCATGGCACTGGATCCCATAGGTTTCTATTCTAGTCAATGTGTTAACTTCCACTGGATCTGCTCCGTTGCGTTCGGAAGACTTCAATCTTTGTTGGATGCCAGAACATGACGCATCAATCTCAACAGAGAGGATGGAGCGGGACAGGAAGTCAGGCACCAAAACAAAATGAAAACATCCGGTTAATTTTCAGAATAAAACACTCTGTGTTATCACCAGATCGTATTTCACTTAAAGGCACTATGAGGAGTTTTTTCACCAGCTGAGAAATAGACTAAAACCAAAACTGATGCCTCTTTATGACCTTCTAAATCAAACAAAACCATAAACAACAACACTGATACCTTCTCTGTTGTCATTTTTAATGCCTTAAACCACTCAGAGGGGGTAGGTGTCAGACCACATGATTGACATTTGGCTTTAGAAACACCCTTTTCCGGCTGTTTTCATGGCAAATAATCACATTGAGTGATAAATCTGCCTGTTAGAAGACAGCAGGATGATGTTTTTGTTGAAAACACTACTTCTGCATGTACAGAACAAGAGATAAGAGGTATCACTTTGTCCACAATGGAGCGCCAAAATCTATATAAATCAAAAGTTCCTCACAGCAGCTTTAACTACAATATCTGTGACTTCTGTGTTTTAAGGTGCTGCTGGTCTTAAATCTCATTAATGAATGCTTTGTAAAGCATAAAAAGTCCTCACTTTAGATCAGCTCACAAAACCATGAACAAGCAGCTTATAAGTCCTTTGTGACTACCTTGATTAATCATAATTTGCTATGTAATAAGGTCTTCACTAATCCTTACTAAATGTTAGAATCATAACCTGTAAATGTGTTTATAACTGCTTTATAATGACCATAATAGCTCATTTGTAATTGGTGAATCCATCATTTATAAAGTATGAACAAAGAGTTAGTTAACACATTATAGAGAGTCATATTCATGAATAATAAAACATTTATAACTGTGTTTGTACATGATATATAAATGAGTATTAATGTATGAAGAATGGTTTACAGATGATGAGGTAAGTATTAATTAATGCTTAATTAATGCGTAACTAATGCTTAAAAGTGTGTAGTTAATATAAAGTGTTACCCAGATATCATGTAAGCCCCCCCTCAAATATCATGGTTGGTGCTCATTTATATATTTACAGGGCTTATCAAATAAATCCATCATTTTAATGTTTGAATCCTTTGTGCAAAGGACTCCTCATGGAAACAAAATCTGTAACAGAGTTTGACTTAATTTAAAACAGGAGTTGGACGATGTCTGTCTTGATTTAACGCGTCTCTATTGTAGAAGACGCTGCCCTCCTTTCCTTCTTTAAAAACAATTTACTTCTCCAGAAAGCATCAGGCAGGTAATACATGGAGGTTTTATTCGGGAACTTTGAGCTGTTGTGTGAACGTTGCCACTGACAAGCAGTAAATCAAGTGCCCACTTTGCCGCTCGGTCTTCCCATCTCCTCTATTGTCTGCCGTTTGCTCTGTTCTTTGCTCCAGGCGATAGCTGAACAAGCAGCTTTCCTTCTGCCAATTTCTTGACTGTTGAAAGCCTAAACGCTTTGACGCAAATGTTTTCATGAGATAATTCCCAGAGAGCAAAGATTTAATTAAGTGTGCTCGGTTTGTTTTCTGGATCTTCACTTCATCAGTGTAGTACAATCGGAGAACTAAACGGCCGTGTTTGAACCATTCACTCCAATCAACTCCAACAGGCATTGTCTCTCCACTGTTTGTTGCTCCGCTGGCTCTGGGTTGTCTTTAGTGTTTAATGAGAGTTTTTTTTTATCCATTGGCAGTGTGTTTGACTTTGTACATGACAGGGGCAAACTTGCTGAGTGTGGAACTGTTTGAGACAGTCACAAGTAATAGGCCTAAAATTGAGCCTCTGCAAACAGCGGAGCCAAAGGTTTACTGTATGAAAGTGACCCCTTCTCAGAGTGTTCTTCATTTACTATTCCATTTCAGATTGCACTTGTTTGCAGTTCTTCACCACTGTCATTTTGAGTCAAACTTCCTGTACTATTATGGGTTTTCAGCCTGGAACACCTTGAACACACAGATAACTTTCTGTCTACACATAACGCACAAACACAACATTCAATATCTATCAAAAGCTGCAAATACAAGGCAGGGCAATGTGTCAGAAAGTACAATCAACAGTTATATTCATCACAGAACATTATTAAATACTGAAGACTGTTTAAAGAGTACTCTGATTGTGATGAAAGACTGTAGAAACAGAGGGTTCATTACAAGAGTACAGAGCAAATAAGAGAATATAACAGCGTTCATTAATACACATTAAGAGTTTAGTTTCCCAACTTTGCAAAAGATGTGCATCATATATTTATAAGACTGTATTCCTTAACTTGAATTAATTAAACACGAGTAGAAAATGTAAAAAGCATTTGCATGTTCAAAAACTGTGTTTTTCTGACTCTCTTACTTTGAAAAGTCAGGACAAGGACCTTCAAGCTGAGCTGCTTCCAGTACTAGCTCATTTTCTTTAGGTCCTCTTCTTGGATCACAAGGTTTTAGGCCTGAGCCAAGTGATCGGAGGCTGAAGTCTGTTCTTCCTCATAAAAAGCATGCATATGTTAAAATCAGTATTTGTCCTGACTCTTACTTTGGAAAGTTAGGACAAGGGGCTGCAAACTGAGCTGCTTCCAACACTGGCTCATTTTCTTTGGATCTTCTTCTTGAATCACAAGGCTTACATCCTGAGCCAAGTCATCAGAGACAGAAGCCTGTTCCTCCTTATTAAAAGCATGCACGTTTAAATTCCTGACTCTTACTTTGGAAAGTTAGGACAAGGGGCTGCAAGCTGAGCTGCTGCAGACAGTAGCCCAAGTCATCAGAGGCAGAAGTCTGCTCTTTTTCAAAAAACATTGACATGTTCAAATCAGTCGCCCATTTTTTGCTTCTTCTTGAGCAAATTGATCTGCAGAAGCCATCTCCTCATCCTCAAAAGAAGCTGAACTTATTATTAAAACCACTGGCTGATTTTGTCTGATGCTAATTTTTTGTCAGTCATAGGACGACAGGCGGGGGTTGAACCTGAGCAAACTCATTCTTAGGTGCACAGCTTGTTTTTATCTGGGGGTTCTTTCAGGATTAATCATTTACTAATCAAGCTGTGCTTAAAATCAAAACTTTAGCAAATCAATTTATTCTTGGTGCTTTTGGCATGGCTTTGGGGGCTGCCAGTAGAGCTTCAGCTCACTTAGCCATAGGCTTGTTTTCTGATGAATTCCCAGGCATCTCATGTCATAAATTGCTAAGCTAAAAAATACAGACTGATTTCATTTCTAAAGAACATCAAGATACAACATTACATCTTTTTGTACCATTCAGCCCTGTGCCAAACCCTGTTTATCAATCTGCATTAAATATTAAGAATACTGTTATCATGATGAGAAACAGGATCTGAAATAGTTTGACTGACAGCTAAGTAGTGATTGCCTTCTCAGTGAGACGGATAAAAGCGATGTGATGTACCACAGGGGGCATGTGGGCTGTTATGAAATGCCTATTGAGCCAAGGCCAGAAAACAATCCTCATAAACTACTGTCTGATGGAAATAGAGGTTGTATCAAACCTTTGCTGGAAAACAGTGACTCTCACACAAATAAACTCATACAAAATAAACAACCGATTTTATGACTGCACTAAAAAAAAAACACGCCGCTGTCAGAATCCTCCCACCCTTCGACCCTACTCGTACCCCTCCCACAGCCGCCACCGATCCTCCTCATTATCGACCTCTCCTCTCCCCATTACTCTGCTATATATGCAACAGGAGGGTTCTGGGGGGATTTTCATTCACCTGCAACTCAAACATGTACTTACCGGTTTTTCCTGTTTGAATGGCTGTCGGTGTGATTGCATCCCCACTGACCTTATTATAAAGGGTGAGAGTCATAGCGAGTGGGAGAAATGGAAGAGGGTAGGGGAAAGAAATGGGTCGGCTGGATACTTCTCTGCAGGTTCTCCGTCAGGCAGACAGCGGAGGCCTGATGTGACTAATGCTGTAAATGTGCCGGCGTGCTTACAATACGGGCTGCTTGAGCGAGCCAAGCCAATCGCTGCTGCCCTGCCTGTCTTTTCTCCTACGCGTCTCAAATACACATCCACAGAAGCAATTTAAACTTTTGTCTCACTTGGTTTTTCATCCTCACTTAGGAGTGATAGAAATAGTTTGATACTGTGCTGTTTTGTTTCGGAGTTAAGAGACATAAAGACAACTTTTAACATCCAAAATCCATTTAACCCTCTCCCTATAGTGCCCCAGAATGCCTTCTTTTAATATCACTATTGTACCCAAGAGCATGTCTCATTTTAATAGCATTCACAGCAGATTAGACACGGAGAAAACTGTGCTGCCAATGTGTTTTAGAAGGGTTAGGTTGACATCAGTAGCCAGATATGAAGAAAAATACAGTTTAATATGTCAATAAATAATACATCTAGTTTTCAGTTGTGAATCTAAAGATGGGCACCAAGAAGCTAAATGTTGGGGAATTACCATAGACTGTATAATTAAAGGACATAGTATCCGTGACGTCACCCATCTGTTCCTGAAGCCAATCATCGGCGGGAGCCATATTGGAAATGCTGAATTCATCCAAGCTTAGTGTGAGGTAAAGAGGCGGGGTTTGAGCCCCCTAGCCAACAGTTAGCCATTAGCTACGTAGACTGAAGCCGTTTTTTGAACCAGGCTGTAAACATGTTAATTATTGCTGCAAAGATTGTCTTCTTTCAATGGGTGTGTATGTGGTTTCTGGTGTTTCTGCAGCCAGCCTCTAGTGGACGCTTGGTGAACTGCAGTTTATAACACTTCTGCATGGGCTTCATAGTTTGAGACCGGAGGTTGCCGCTTGGAAATCACATAAGATTCTCCATTGATGGAAAGACCTGGTTATTAAGTATACTCAAGTAGTCAGCTGACCCCAATCATATAACATTGCTGAGCCTAGACCTGACAAACTGCAGCAACCCCAAATCATAACACCGCCCCTACAGGCTTGTACAGTAGGCACCAGGCATGAGAGGTGCATCACTTCACCTGCCTCTCTTCTTACCCTGATGCGCCCATTACTCTAGAACAGGGTAAATCTGGACTTGTCAGACCACATGACCTTCTTCCATTGCTCCAGAGTCCAATCTTTATGTTCCCTGGTAAATCTCTCTTTGGATTGGAAACAGACGGGACACAGATCTGGTGGAAGTCTGGGTCAGTCTGTTACAGTGTGGAAAAACAAGGAGGACCCAAGTGCAGACCGGAATGAAAAGTACTTAATGAACAAAAACGTACTGAACTCAGAATCCATGAAACATCAAAAACACTGGGGACACAGGAACACTGGAGAATACCTGACACAACATCTCACATCACACAATGAACTGACACAGAAGGGAGGAAACACTGAGACTAAATACTCACAGGGGGAATCAGACACAGGTGAGACAAAGGAGACACAGGTGGAAACACTCAGAACAAAAATGGAGGGAAAACAGACAAAGACAGGAAGTAAAACCAAGCCGAACACATAGGGAGCAATAAGTGCAAAATAAAACAGGAAACATGATAGACAAGAAACACAAGGATAACTAAGAAATAAATCAATACAATCAATACAAAATAACAAAAGAGCTCCATTTTCTCTTTCTTGTACATTCTAGTTAATTAATTTAGAGCAGTTTGAGTGGATAAAGTGGAAAAACACTGATTTTAGAGAGGATCCAACTCAACAATAGCAACAATAAAATGCTCTACAGTGTTCAAGAAGGTTAACCTCCGTATTGTTTCCTTTCCCAAACAAGAACTGAGCTAACGACTAAATATTTACCCCATCTTAATATCTTATATTGCGGCGAGTAGTAACAGCCGTGGCTAGGAACAATACACAGTGGGCAACCTAACACCCTTCAAATATCCTCTCCGTGGCGTAATGGCAGTTTTAAGCACACGCCTCCAGTTTGGCTTGTCCCCGCTGTCAGATTTACTCACGTCAACCTGCCCAGGCATAGTGGTGGTTACCGATCTGGAAAATGTTTGTGCCATTGTCCTGCAGACTGGATCTTCTATTTTGGGGAGTGAGACGAAATTTAAAGTCAAGAGTTTATTTAGAAAAAGTGGAATCCATCATATCAAAATCAAGAGTGTGGAGTCTGAAGAAATCATGTCAGGAAGTCATTTCAGTGTTTTTCATTCATTTATTTATTTATTTTTGATAAGTGTGGTGATTTTTTTTTTCTTTTCTAAATTGGTAGCCTGTGTTTTTATTTACTTATCTACATGAAGGGTTAGATTTTATTCTAAAAAGGGTGGTTTTTCGTGGCTCTTGGGGCAAATCATACACTGTATAAATAATGGATGTAGTATCCGTGACGTCACCCATCTGTTACTTTTCTTTTCACAGATATTTTTATTGACATTTTGTTAAATGCAAACAACACAAAACCAAGACAGCGCACAGTGACATACAACAACAATAGTACATATTATATTCAAATTTAAATGATATAGAGAAGTGTATACAAATCAATATGTATAAAGTAAATAAATAAATACAAAAAATTCATAAAATTAAATTTAAAAAAATAGAAAAATTAAAAATAAATAAATTATTATTGGTCAGTCTGCCGCCCCCAACATCACTTTTGAAAATTGCCAAAAAAGGTAACCACCTAATCAGGGATCTCCAGAGAGGTCCAGCTCCTGCAGATACTTAAAGAACGAGTCCCACATCCTGTGAAATTCTCTCAGGGAGCCTCTCACCAAGTGTCTGATTCTCTCCAATTTCACAAAGTGAAGAATGTCCTTTAACCACACTATATGGGAAGGAGGTGTTAGGGATTTCCATTTAAGCAATATTAAGCGTCTGGCTAAAAGAGTGACGAAGGCCATACCCATCTGTTTCTGAAGCGCTGCTTTGAGGCCAAACTTCGGCGGGAGCCATATTGCTGCTATTGATCAATTGTGATGTAAAGAGGCGGGCTTTGAGCCTCCTCGCCAACAGCTACAGTGTTCTCGCCTGTCAATCAAGTCAGCTGTGCCTCTCATTGGAAGACTTGTAATCTCAATAGCTTCAAAATTGCAGGGTCAGAAAAAAATTCACCCCCTTACAGTGTGTGCCGATCAAGAAATGAGCTATCCATTACCCTTGTTTTTTGTACCAGGCTGTAAACATGTTTATTTCTGCTGTAAAGATCGGCTTTTTTGAATTGGTGTGAATGTGGTTACCGGTACTTCCAGCCTCAAGCGGATCCTCAATGAACTGGAGTTTTTAGCACCACATCGGACTCATATTATTAGACCGGAGGTTGCTGCTTGGTGCAAATACAACCAAAAGTCTCCCCTGCTATGCTCTCTAATTTCACCCCTTACTACACATTTCCCATTCTCCCTGGAAGACATGTCCATGGCATGTTTTTGGACTGAAAGGTGGTTGAAATGCATTAACTGTATTAAGTGTGTGCATTTAATTCTGTGTAGCCTTTTAAGGGGCGGTTGGGGGTGGGGGGGCAAGTCCCATCTGTCTCTGTCCAAAAACATATATTATTTATTCTTCTTTGAAAGCACAAAAGTGTTTTCGGTGACGGAGGGCAATATCAAAATGGGTTCTTTAAGTGCATCTAACCCCCCCCGTTTTCCCTCTGCACACTTGAGGGCATCCTGTCACTGTGGATTTGTTTTAAGAAGCACATTGTTCCCTTTGTGACAGTTATTGCTTTCTTCATTTAGTCTCACTTTCTCTATTAGGATGACTGAGCACAGCTTCCACTTACGCCTCTAAAGCTTTAATGGCATATAACCATTTCAGTGACATTGTGCATAGACATAATACAACACTGAAAAATTACTTGAATGTGTTTCTCACCCAGAACTATTTTAAAGTCCAGACACAGAACACAGACACTGAAAGTTCAGTGTTTTTCCAGCCTACAGTATTTTCCACTGCACCCAAAATGGGGTGCACCATCAATACTTCTTTTATCAGCACTTCATTAAATACCTTTGTGTAGTATGAAAGGACTAGCACTTAGTCACAAACTACAGAACATATTCCACAATAGCCACCAGCAGTTTGAGGTGAAAAAGGTGAGTACATCTGTACAGCATGCAGACAAAGTAAGTAACTCTCTGGTAACAATGTTCTTGTAGAGGAGCTACAAGCACAGGTATTTGTTTTTGCAGGAGGAGACCACAGCCTTATGAAGAAGGGGGAACAAGGGACTGATGTTGTCTGGGGACCTTATGCCATTTAGATATTGACCCCACCATGTCTGTGTTCCGTGCGGGGCATTCATACAGAATGAAGGAAGTCTGCATTTTACTTGAGTTTGCTGACATTATCCAAAGGACATGATTTCAAAGTTCAGATGAAAATCATGTTCAAATATTTGGACTACTACGATGCAAGAAATCTGTTTAGACATGTTTAAGTATCAGAGATTCATCCCACATGTTATCATGCATGTCACCAGCCTAATCATTAAAGGATGCAGACTTCTGATGGAGTTCAGCGTGCAATTTCTGAAAAATGCTGTCACAATTTCCAGTTTTAAATTACACACATCTGCTGTAAATTTGACTTCACATATTACCTTCCCTGCAGATTAATCCAGAATTAAGACTACAGAACACCTCTGCTGTTATTATATAAATAAAACTACCAAGATAAGACTAGTGCCATGTGAATAGAGCTCAAGACGTGTTTTAAAGAGGAGGTAATGGGGGTTTACATTCACCAGATTGGACTGGCTGTGCAGTGGTTAGCACTGTTACCACACAGCAATAACAGTCCTTATTTAAATCCCCACTGGGGCTTTTCTGTGTGGAGTTTGCATGTTCTCCTCTCGCATGCATGGGTTTCCTCTGGGAGCACCAGCTTCCTTCCATAATAAAGAGACAGGCTTGTTAAGTTAACTGGTTACTCTACGTTCCCTGTAGGTGTGAGTGTGTGTGGTTGTCTGTATTTATGTTAACCCTGCAATAGGCTGTTGATCTGCTCAGTGTGTATCCTGCTTCTCACACTGTGACAGCTGGGATTGGCCCCTCCCCTCCCTTGCATGGGATAAGCAGTAAAGATGATGGATGGATGGATTTGAATACATTTGTAATTTGCAAAAAAACAAGACTCTTACCTTGTTTCTTTTATCACCTCCTCATATAGCTTAAGTTACTTGGTGTAGATCAGCAGCTTAGAGATGCTCTCACCAGCTCTGCTGCCATTGCCTGGATTTCAGGCCAGGATGTTGCTCCACTTTTCCCTATCCATAATTTCCCCGCTCTCAACACCAACATTTATATATTTATAATCTTAATGGGAACCTGAGTTTCTGCCAATAGTGTCAACAGATTCTGGACCCCTTGCTGCTGATTGATTTAATGTCAAGTGTGATCAAGTTGTCCCTGGCATTGGTTTTGCAGTTGAAAGGTATTACTGTTGTTATGGGGTTTAGACCATAGACTGGATAATAAATGGACATAGTACCCGTGACATCACCCATCTGTTCTTGAAGCGCTCATCAGTGGGTGCCATATTGGAAATGCTGAACTCAACCTAACTTTGCCAGAGCTAGTGTGAGGTAAAGAGCAGTGGCGGTTCTAGACCAATTTTACTGGGGGGGCCAGGCTGGGGCCAAGGGTGCTGTCAGAGGGACACATTCAACCCTGACAAAAGAGACTGAGAAGGGCGAGGACCGGCTGAGAACAAACTAGCAAAACATCAGTGCATGCCTTTATACTAGACATATATACTACTGTGTACTAGATCAACATGCAGACTGACAGTAGCTGTTTGGCTGTTTACACTCAACATGAGTCCCTTAGTGCTCTAAGGGACTGGAACCAAGTGCCACACGCATGTGTTCCGCCTGTAACATCGGCGTGATACTGAAGATTCTTTTATTGTATAATATTTGTTTGGTGTGGATTGGGGGCCACAGGCGGGTCCAGGTTCAGTTTTAAAGGGGCACTTGGCCCCTCCCCAGAACCGCCACTGGTAAAGAGGCAGAGACTCATACAACAGCACTAACAGTTACAGGGTTCCCGCCTGTCAATCAAGTAAGGCATGCCCTTATTTGGGCAAAACTTGTGAGTTTGATATCTTCAAAAATACAGAGTTATAAAAAAATTCACCCCTGTTCAGTGTGTGCTGATAGATAAATGAGCTACACAGATCTAAACCGTTTTGAACCAGGCTGTAAACATGTTTATTTCTGCTGTAAAGATCATTTTTTGAATGGGTGTGTATGTGGTTTCCTGTGTTTCTGCAGCCAGCCTCAAGTGGACACTTGATGAAGTTTTTTTTTAGCACTTTCTCATGGGCTGGATGTTGCTGCTTGGTTTAGACCTATTGAAATCAAGTATTTAACACAGCTTAGTAATACATAGGCAACAATTAGGCCTTTTCACCAGCAGCTAAAATAACTTGAATAACAAGTCATCGTTTGTGCAAATATGTTCTGTTTCTATTGAGAAAGAAAGAAGAAAGAAAGACAGAAAGTGAGGAGGAGAAAGAAAGAAGCTACTTTTTAATTGATGAACAGGGATCTAAAGCAGTGACTCCCCTCTGGCGCAGCTCATAGTTATTTGTAACACAAACTGTTAGAAAATAATATTTACACTTTCTTACTTTTTACAAACGATGAAGTTAGGTAGAAAATATTTCACAGGGATAAATAATGAATGGACGGCGCACATTATGACATTTCCTTTGTTTGTTTCCTTTACTTTAGAACACATAGTCTTACTTTTTCCAGCTCCCATGCATACAGATACACATCCACAGGCACATCTCTCTCAATGTGACAAATTGCAGCAATTACCCTGATGAAGTTCAAGGATGACACCATTATGATGATGTAATAATGAGCCCAGCCCACCTGACAGGTTCTAATAGAAAAATGCCGAAGGACATTTCAGTGATGAATGAGTGTACTTCCTTGTGTATTGGCCTTATTTGTGTGTGTGTGACTCGACTCTCGCTTGAATCTCAATAAACCTTCCCTCCGGTCTGCGAAAGTTCAAAACGCTGAGGTCTATGAAGAAAACTTGTTCAATGCTAAAAAAAAAGGTAATATCCTGTCAGGGGGTATCTTTTGATTTGAAGATTAGATTGTTAAAGCGTATCTGCTAAATTGGATTTGAAGTAGGTAAACTGTATAAACACTGCCCTTCCTACTGATAAAGTCATACTGAGATAGTGAGCAGCGACAAAACACAGACTTAATAATACTTAGGCACATGCATCATCATCTTTATTACATCCAATGGAAAAAACACTCAGGTTTATTACTAAAACAGCTTTCCTGGATCATGCAATGAACGTAAAGTCAAACTATATGCAAAGAGAAGTTATATTTAAAGGTGACATATCATGCTTCTTTCATCAATATATATTGGTCTAAGAGGTCCCCAAAACATGTCTTTAAAGTTTATGCTCAAAAAAACACTTTGAAATCAGATTTTGGCATGCCTGAAAAGCCCTCTTCTTCAGTCCTCCTCAGAACACTCTGTTTTCCCTCTGACCACTCCCCCTCAGGAAGTGGATGTGGCCTTGGCTGTCCAGCACGTTGATCTAATGTTTACATGTTGGCTGAATATACACGGCTGCTCAGAGACCACGTTACTTCAACCCTCTGAATCTGATCCAGAATCTGGTCCTGACGGAGAGGCGCCTGTAGCAGGACCTTTCTGAAGGATTGGTCACAGATTTAGTGTTTCTTGTTGTTTTATTTATCAGTATGTCAACGTGTGTTTTGGTACACAGTGACGAACATGTAGCTATGTGGCTATGCTAACTAGCGCTAGCACTTATCCATGCTAAATAAAAATCATCCACTAGATCTTCAAATCTGCAGACGTGGGGAGTAAAACCGACCTCTGCCAGAAAGGCAGCAGGACCTTTTCTGAAGGATTGGTCACAGATTCTGTGTTTCTTGTTGTTTTATTTGTCAGTATGTAGACGTGTGTCTTGGTACACAGCTACAGCTACGACATGTAGCTATGTAGCTATGCTAACTAGCGCTAGCACTTATCCATGATAAATAAAAATCCTCCTCTAGATCTTCAAATTTGCAGACGTGGGGAGTAAAACCGACCTTTGTGTTTATTAAGACAGCCTACAACTAGCATGCCTCCCTCCTAAGCTCCTTGTTAGCACACATTTGTGCAGGTAATGAAAAACGGAGGGGGGATTCAGTATTATTTTATACAGTCTATGGGCTGAACAAGCTCCGAGCTCTGACTCCGTGACAGACCGGATATTGTTGTAACGTAACAAAAACACGGAAGTCTGAAACGGCTCGTTTCACACACATTTACAGAAAGGTGGAGAAATCAAAACAGGGGCAGAAGGGATTTTTTTCCTTCTCGGGGGGTTTGTAGACATGCCAGGGAAACATATTTCAGGTAGAGAACCATTAAAAAGTCAATTTTGCATGATATGTCACCTTTAACACATAAAACCTTATAACATACTTCAGTTTGAGGACATTTGACCTAGTTTAGAAAAAGAAAATGAATGATGAGTCTTTCCTAGCACTTTTAAAAAACCTGCGTGAATGCAAAACCTTCATAACTGTCAGAACACCTGATCTGCTGTTTTAAGTAAGACATTCAAAGTGAAACATTTAACAATCACCATTCTGTAGCCTTAAACAGTTTGGTCTGAGTCTGACTTATATGAGGTAGTGTAAAGCATCTACTTTGCAGTCTACATCATAGATAGCAGTTAGTCTACATAAGAAACCTGGGCTAAGATACCCTCTATTTCCTCTTAAAGCTATGAATGCAACACTTCATGATGGCTTAATGTTAGCTAGTGCTATACTCTGCCTAACAGAGAGTTACTGTGAGCGCAGAGAGTTACATGAACAACTGTATTTTACTTTATTTAATTATATAGCACTTTACACACAACACAGTTGATACAAAGTGCTTTACAACAGAAAATGAGGAAAACAAAGAGAAAATGAAAAAAATAAAATAAAGAGAAAAAACACACAGAGGAAGAGAGAGGGAAAGAAGAGTGGTAAGAGAGCAATAGAATTAAAAATGAAATTAACAATAATAATAATAACAGTAATGACATGAAATACAATTAACAGTGCAGTGGAGTTAACTAGAGTTGGCAACATATGACCAATCACAGACAAGAACAGTCTGCCTTCAGGAGATTGTCATATTTACAAACTCAGAGCAAAATATGATGTTTGAAAAATATGAAGTTAAACACATAATTCATACTAGAAATTGTAAAACTGTAAAAAATAAATTACATATATAGAGAAAAATGCAGAGAATGAGGGCATAAATTAACCCAGCATTTCAATGGGTTGCATGCATGTCGTGTGACAGCTCCCCTGCAGTTTGGCTCTGTGCTTTCTCGCCCATTGACACCCACCGGCTTCATGCAGAGTCCAGTGCAACACTGCTGGACAGCTTCTGTCGCAAGACCATGGATTTCCTGTGATGTTCCATGATGAACCTCTTCTCATCCATGTTGTCCTCATTGGCCTCTAAAAAAAACTCTGACCTGTTGGTGTCAAAACATAGTGTTTTATTCTGAAATATCAGCCACATTTTAAAGTTGTTTCAGTGTCTGACTTCCTGTCTCACATGTTCTGCTCTGTGCTGAATTGATGTGCCATGCCCAAGCATCTGGCAGAGCTCCACAATCAAGCAATTTGATTGGTCAGGAGGCAGAGTTTTCTACAAATTCATCTTGTATCCTGAACATAATCTACGTTTCCACGATGATCTACCCCAGTAATACTCCTCCTTCGTAGTCCTGAAAACCTGGTGTTAGCCCTGAAGTTACCTTAATATCTGCAAATCCTGCTTTGCAGTATATCCCAAAGGACAAACCTTATGCAACCAGTGCCATGCTCAACACTTGCAGCAATTGACAGTTTTGCCCAAGTAAGGAAGGAAGTTGTTTCTAGATGTAAACAGCCAAAAAGCTGTCTCCTAACTTTGCAGACTTTTGGATGCAGAACTACTTCCTAAATAAATATTTGTCGCTGGGTATGCCCAATTTAAGCCCCAAATAAGGAGAGTCTTTAGAAACTCAAATGAGAACATTTCCACTTTGGTTTGAAACCAGTACCTACGACTTAAGTATCATGCACACAAGACCCTGAATTACATGGTTTAAAGGCTTTTACACTTTCTGGTTTGTAGTGGCTTTGACATATGCCCTGAAAAGTAAGAATTTTATATTTCTCTTAACAGATTATTGCAACTAGGAAATTTGCTAAGAACATCACAGCTCTGACCTACATACACCCACTTAATCATCTTTTTTTTTATAGATCTCTTTTTATCTTGCATGCTTTGTTTTTTTCATCGTTCTCTTTATCTAGGCATTGCCATGCAGAGTCAATACTCAAATGGGCTTCTGCAGTGTTACTCGCAGGCTGCCAGGAATTTTCTGATATGACTGTGAAACCTCTAAAGTGTTTGCCTTTACAGAGTTTCCTCTAACAATCACAATGATATCTCAAGTCCATTAGCCTTAGAGGTTTGCTTCAGTTTTATTAGGAACACTTGAGAGCCCCCCCTGCTGTGAAGAGGCCTGCAGGAGCAGCTGAGAGTGTGGGCTCAGGCAGCTGCCAGCCAACCTCCAGACCCCTCGCTGCTCCTCTAATGGCCCCGACGGCCGCCTCGCTGTCACGGTTTTCGTAAAACAATCTCCCGGGGGAGAGGCGGCTGCAGCCATAATACTGAAATGTGTGTACATATTCAGCAAAAAGGGGAGCGCCAGTGACAGCACATCAAATATGAATGGCCTGTCTGCTGGTCCACTAATGTGTTTGTTCATAAGTGAGCACATTAGGACCGGGATGGAGTGTGCGGGCTGCACTGCCCCAGGATTTCTGTTTTCTTAGAGTGAGTGATGATTGTACGATAAAGACATTATGATGCTTTATTGCATTAGCAGCTTGTGTCAGTCTCAACTTGTATTTAAGAAGTGTGCTATTTAATACAAATGTGTCTTTAAAGCCTTTGGCAATGTTTTATTTATTTATTTCTTAAATTAAACTTACAATGCTTTCTCTAAGTCATTGTTTTGGACATTTCACCATTCATTTGGAAAAAGTTGCATTATGTTTTACCTGCTAATTCAGGCCTAAGCAGATATATTACCTTGTTTAAAATACATTCTGTCCTCACTGGTACTAGCACTATTTACATTCTAATTGTGCTTGGTAAACATGTGTAGGAACTTAAAAAACAGAAATACTTGTACATTTTCTTATTTTTTGAATATATTTGTTGACACTTTAAGCTAAGCACTGCTTGTATATCACTGATGTTCCATTTCCAGGCACATCAGAATCAGAATCAGAATTGGCTTTATTGTAGTTGTACAAGTACAATGAAATTTCATCTGACTTCTCTCCGTTTAAAAATAAGAATTTAACAAGAAAAGAAATGTTCATCAAAGACGACAGCTTGGCCATAGTTCTCCTGTCAGCCACCACCTCCACAGGGTCCAGGACTGAGCTGGCCTTCTTCCCCAGTTAGTCCAGTCTCACTCTCCTGTATCCTGTCCGCCCACAGCAGGTGAAATCCTTCCAATGTGGCGTCTGGTCCGGTTTTAGCTCTGTTAGCATGATGCTACTCTGCCAGTATTCCCTCTAGTGCTGGGTTAGCTCGTCCTTTTTTAGCTTGCACCTCAGTACCAGCACGTCATCCTTGCCTCCTTCTCCTCAGCTCGCAGGGAACAACACATGTTCACAACACAAGACAGCAATGAACACACATAATTATTCGATGAGTTTAGTGTCTCCCAATTTCCCTTTTTTTCATGTCTTCACTGAAAAGGATGTAGGGGGAGGGGCTGGAGCCTATCCCAGCTGTCACTTGGCAAGAGGCAGGGCACAGCATGGACACGTTGAGAGCCAATCATCAAGCTAACATATAGACTATAACAACCACTGTCGCACTGACACCTACAGGCAATATAGTATGACCAATTAACCTATGGAGCATGTCTTTGGAATGTGGGACGAGTACCTGGAGGGGAACCATTCATGCACATGGGGAACATGCAAACTCCACACAGAGAGGCCAGCACTGGGATTTCTTCCTGATCCTTGGGGATTTCAACCATGTATTTATTTTCCACATCGCTTATTATTGTATTTGTATAACTTATTGTGCATAGAGCAAATGTAATGACTGAATTTCCCTCCCTGGGATGAATACAGTATTTCTAATTCTGAGAGGGATTCGAACCAGGAACCTTCTTACTCTTGCAGTACCATGCAGCCTTAATTGAAAACAAGGCAAGGAAAAGCTTGCATGATCTGGATGTCCAGTATGAATACAGACCGTGAAAGCATGGCCTCACGATCCCTCTGACTGATTTGGCTTTAAGGAGAGGGTCTGAAAAAGTTTCCACTGGGATGACTGACTTGTGGGGGCCAAAGGTTCATCATGATACTACTTTCTGATCCTGTAATGTCAGCTCTTCCTATCATTGTGAGGCAGAGTTCACTAAGGGTTGGATTGCCCACACACTAATACGGAATGTGAGCTGAGTGTGGAGCATCTTATCTTTAACACACTGATTTTAAAAGAGGGAAACTGATGTCGACTTGGCCATGCTCCGAATGTTCTGTGTAAAAAAGAGCCAGTGGGCGCATATAAAGAAATAATAACCCAGTTGTTTATATCTGTGAGAAGATGAAATCGGCCTGTGAATATTGACCAGCTGATATGTGGGTCAGACTCTCCGTCTCTAAAGAGCAGTGTACTAGCAAGTGCAAGGTCAAAAACACAACAAGAGCTATGGTTTCAAAGATCCACATGGATGTGTGGGCAAGGTCCAGGTTAAAAGCATGTGATTTGTAGTCCTCGGTGCGGTAAACTGCTGGTGGGGATCTCTCACATGCAGAACTGAGCTGACCCTGACATCAAGGCTGATTTAAGACCTTCCTGCCAGCACTTGAATGCACCACACTAAACACAAGTCCAAACAATCAATACTCCAAACTGCATTACTACAAGAGAATGATGTAACCAATGGCGGCTATTTATCAATGTTAAAATACGGCCTATTGGAAAAAAGGGTACAGCCAAAATAACTGCTTCCTGCTGCTTCACTGCTTCATTTGTTTTCTAGACTCAGTAACAAGATGTACTTCCATTCTGTCACAGGGTTTCAGTAATAAGCTAATGTTGGCATGGTTACTCTGTGACTGCCTTTGCATATACAGTACAGATAATTGCACAGCTGTGGACCAGATGCTTGTCTGGTGAATACAAGACTTGATTTTTAAATGGTTTTATTTAAAAGCACTGCATGAAGTAGAATAAAGCCTATGGAAGGCTGAAAGCTCTGTAAAGTGAGTGCTACTGGCTACTTTGGTTATCAGAATCAGAAATACTTTATTTATCCCAGGGGGTGGGAATTCAGTCATTACAGTTGCTCTATACACAATATGGTTGAAGTCCCTGGAGATCAGGAAGATGGCTCTCTGGTGGTCTGTCTGGAGTCTGGCTATGGCAGCGTTGAGACCGTTGGACGCCGTAGTCGAGTTGGCAGAGGGGGGATGTAAACAGCTACCAGTATGACATGTGAGATCTCCCTGTGCAGATAATATGGTCAGAGGCCCACAGCGCTCTCAGCGCAATCCCGGTCTGCCTTGGACAGTCAGGAAGCCGCCATTGGAGACGTTGTGGTCGGTAACATCCAGATGCAGCCACGTTTCTGTGAAGCACACCATGCTACATTCTTGAAACTCTGTCTGACTCCTGGCTAGTCCTGTTAGCTCGTCCATCTTATCAGCCAGAGATCTCACAATGCCCATGATGAGAGAGGAGAGACACGGCTTCTATCTCTTCTCCATAAACCTCTGTCTCCTTATACCAGCTCTCCTCCCTCGTAGCTCTATGCCTCCTCTGCTTCTGTGCGTCCTAAAACTCCAGAGTTCTGCAGGTTCGGCCGATGAGCCGGCCGGCTTCAGCTCAACCAGCAACGGAAGGCCAAAAGAGGTCACAACTTAAACAAACTGCCAGAGAAAAATCCAACAAAGTATGATGAAGAAAGAGAAGAAACATCAGAAAGAAGAATGAAAGAACAGGAGTGACTGTAACAGGCTGCATGTACCCCTAGTGACATCCCTAGTAAACACTTGTCCAGTGTTTACTAGGGATGTAACAATATCAAATTCTCCTGATATGATAATACAGCTACAGGTAAAATACCATTTAAATAAACTCTGAGTATCACGTGAGAGGAGCTGTAAACCCTTCCTTTTGAGTCTTTTTGCCCTGGCTGAATTTTCATCCTTGCTTCTTCTAGAAATCCTTTCAGGTGACAAGTGGCTCCTCATATTATTCATATTCCCCAACGTGTAGGTCACCGCAGTCTGGAAGTGTCTGCATATTGGGTTTTTTTTGTGTTTGCCAGTCACCTTTTCTCCTTTCTCATTTCTTGACACGGGGAAACCAAAATGCTTCCACACATCACCTTTAAAAGCCACTGGAGCATCCACAATTTCCCACTTTCCCTCTGCTCTGCTACACTGCAGCTGAAACAAGCTGCCCAGAAGACCTATCGTTTCATACCGCCACAGGTCCATGACGGTATCGAGACACCTTTGTTCTTCCAATATCATGAAATTGGTGGTACCATTACATCCTTAGGGGTATAGGGTATTCAAAACAGGGGAGGAGGGGGGGAATCTAAATTTAACTTGCTGCTCTATGTTAAGCCTCCAACATGCCTTTTATGTAAAAGGAAATTGGTGTGGAGTGTAAGGGTAGTGTCTCAGACAGTATGTAAGGGATTATGCATGATGAGCAGGTAGTTATGGGATTCTATTTCCCATAACTACCTGCAAAGCATACACAATCCCCCTTATTACCCAGCTACTAACTCAAAATACACACACGTTGGCGAAAAAAAACATTAACAGATCATTTTATTGATTTAAATTGATAGTCCCAGTGATCCAATGAGATGCACAGCTGACTTGATTGACAGGCGGGAGCACTGTAGCTGTTGGCTAGGAGGCTCAAAGCCCGCCTCTTTACATCACAACTGCTCGACAGCAGCAATATGGCTCCTGCCAACGATTGGCTTCAAAACAGGCCTTCAGAAACAGATGGGTGACATCACGGATACTACGTCCATTATTTATACAGTCTATGCTCACAACTTTGAACCCTGCTGCTATCATCACCACCGCTCATGGTTTAAGTTTCTTTGTAGCGGTCCGTATCCAAAATTTGCTCTCCCCTGCTCCGCTGCTGTTGCTAGGATTGCTGTACAGGATCCAATCAATATCTGTGTTGTTTAGCCTGCTGCGTCAGCATGCTAACCAAAGCTAACGTTTTGATGCTAACAGTTAACATCATCTTACATCTACCAAGCAGAAGCAAAATTTGCTCATTTCCACAGATTTATTTGACATGACGTGTGATCAGTTTGTCTCTGGCGTTGCTCCTGTTAGTGAAAGTTAATAACCATGGTCAAGGGGTTGTGACCAATCAGAATCAAGCATCTTACACAACCAGAAGATCAGTAAGGGAGCCAGGTAATACATATTATTATCCACTTCAGTGCCTGGCTCATCAGACCCTTATAATAAAGACATGCAATTTTTAAAGATCCTGTAAAGAGACTTCAGTTTGTGTTGATTCTGGCGCCCCCTGTGGACAAAGCGGGTACCTCTTATTCCTTACTGAGTACTTTTTTCAACAGAAATCCACAAATGTGTTGCTCATCTAAACTTGTGGAAAATTTAAATAAAGGGGTTTCCCACATCAGAGGTTTCAGATGTTGATTGATGTTCTTTTGTAGGTCATAAAAAGACAACAGTATTAAAATCAGTCTATTTTGTAACTAGATTATTTTTAAAGTTATATTTTTGGGGGGGCTTCTGCACGTTTATTAGAGAGGGGAGGACAGTGGATAGAGCTGGAAACTGGGATAGAGAGTGTGGGAGTGAAACAAACCCAGGCCAACCACTTCATGGGCACAGGATTTAACCATTAGGCCAAATCCGCATCCAAGATAAACAGTTCTTCAAGGGGGGTTACATCAAATAAGACAATCATTATTAGACTGAAAATTATGACCCTCTGACTTTTGTCTTTACATTCATTACAGCTGACAACACTACAATAACTACCTGGCGTCTATATATAAACAATTTAACCTCAAAGTTAGCTGTAAATTAAATAATAATTTGTAGTCTTGCTCACATCTGTAGCATAATGTAAGTGTACTAGAATATTCTATATCATGCACCTAACATTAAACCACTGCTGCCCACATGCCAGAGAACAATTGTGCCGTCAGCAGAAATGTGTCTCACACCTCATTGCCTCCATCTGCACAGAAACTCTGGCAGTTTGCTCAACATACACATGCCAGATGCAGGCATTACTGCAAGGCTGATACTCCACCTGTTCAAAGAATTGTTTGGAAGTTTCTCCCATTGGATAACTTTGCACGTTGAAAATAAGGATTTTCATTTTGCAGCACAGATCAAAAAGGAAAATGGTGTGCTTTAAAATATCACATGTCCCAGTGGGCTGTATCGAGGAGTCTTCTAAGTTCTCCTTTAAATTATGTACTAATGTTAATCCCTGGTTTAAGACCGTGTTTATGTTTGTTATTCAAGGCTATTATTTCTTAAATGTTTTTCTTTTCAAGTGCATTTAAAAATAACTTTGGTTTTAAAAGTGGAGAAGCCCAAAGGAATGAAAAGTATGCATTTTTTCTTTAAAGTTATTTGAGAAGAAGTAGAAGGAGTGTGGTTTTATAATGAAGTCCCAGGTTACAAGAATCAAATTTACAGGTAGTGAACAGAGTAGATAATGACTGATAAGACAGGAATCCGGATTATAAACCCAGGCTTTAAGCATGTGTCTTCATTGCTTCAACTTTTGTGACCGTTTGTTTTAGGGTTAGGGTTAGGGTAAGGGTTTCTGATTAGGGTTAGGGTAAGGGTTTCTGATTAGGATTAGGGTTAGGGTTAGGGTAAGGGTTTCTGATTAGGATTAGGATTAGGGTTTCTGATTAGGATTAGGGTTAGGGTTAGGGTAAGGGTTTCTGATTAGGGTTAGGGTAAGGGTTTCTGATTAGGATTAGGGTTAGGGTAAGGGTAAGGGTTTCTGATTAGGGTTAGGATTAGGGTTAGGGTTTCTGATTAGGGTTAGGGTTTCTGATTAGGGTTAGGGTTTCTGATTAGGGTTAGGGTTTCTGATTAGGGTTTAGGTCTAGGGTTTCTGATTATGGTTAGGGTTAGGGTTTCTGATTAGGGTTTCTGGTTAGGGTTAGGGTTTCTGATTAGGATTAGGGTTAGGGTTTCTGATTAGGGTTAGGGTTTCTGATTAGGGTTAGGGTTTCTGATTAGGGTTAGGATTTCTGATTAGGGTTAGCGTTAGGATTAGGGTTAGGGTTTCTGATTAGGGTTAGGGTTTCTGATTAGGGTTAGCATTAGGGATGGGGTTTCTGATTAGGGTTAGGATTTCTTATTAGGGTTAGCGTTAGGATTAGGGTTAGGGTTTCTGATTAGGGTTAGGGTTTCTGATTAGGGTTAGGATTAAGGTTAGGGTTTCTGATTAGGGTTAGGATTAGGGTTAGGGTTTCTGATTAGGGTTAGGGTTAGGGTTTCTGATTAGGGTTAGGGTTAGGGTAAGGGTTTCTGATTAGGGTTAGGATTAGGGTTAGGGTTTCTGATTAGGGTTAGGTTTAGGGTTAGGGTTTCTGATTAGGGTTGGGGTTAGGGTTTCTGATTAGGGTTAGGGTTTCTGATTAGGGTTAGGGTTTCTGATTAGGGTTAGGGTTAGGATTAGGGTTAGGGTTAGGATTAGGGTTAGAGTTACGGTTAGGATTAGGGTTAGGGTTAGGGTTTCTGATTAGGGTTAGGGTTTCTGATTAGGGTTAGGGTTAGGATTAGGGTTTCTGATTAGGGTTAGGATTAGGGTTAGGGTTTCTGATAAGGGTTAGGATTAGGGTTTCTGATTAGGGTTGGGGTTAGGGTTTCTGATTAGGGTTAGGGTTAGGGTTTCTCATTTGGGTTAGGGTTAGGATTAGGGTTAGGGTTTCCAGAACTGACCAGAACCAAAGTCAAGCAAATAGAACAAGAACTAACTCAAGCAAACAGAACAAGAACCAAAGTCAAGCAAACAGAACCAGAACCAAACTGGAGCAAACAGAACCAGAACCAACTCAAGCAAACAGAACCAGAACCAAACCAGAACCGAACCAGAACCGAACCCAAGCAAACAGAACCAGATCCAAACTCAAGCAAACAGAACCAGAACCGAACCAATCCAGAACCGAACCAGAACCGAACCAGAACCAGATTCCGAACCGAACCGAACCCGTACCGAACTGAACCGAACCGAACCCGAACCGAACCAGTACTCGAACCGAACCAGAACCGAACCAGAACCGAACCAGATTCCGAACCGAACCCGAACCAAACCCGAACCGAACCCGAACCAACTCAAGCAAACAGAACCAGAACCAAACCAGAACCGAACCAGAACCGAACCCAAGCAAACAGAACCAGATCCAAACTCAAGCAAACAGAACCAGAACCGAACCAATCCAGAACCGAACCAGAACCGAACCAGAACCAGATTCCGAACCGAACCGAACCCGTACCGAACTGAACCGAACCGAACCCGAACCGAACCAGTACTCGAACCGAACCAGAACCGAACCAGAACCGAACCAGATTCCGAACCGAACCCGAACCAAACCCGAACCGAACCCGAACCGAACCGGAACCGAACCAGTACTCGAACCGAACAGGAACCGAACCAGTACTTGAACCGAACCCGAACCGAACTGGAACCAAACCAGTACCCGAACCAAACCAGAAATGTCCCAGAACCGAACTCAAGCAAACAGAACCAGAACCAAACTCAAACAAATAGAACCAGAACCAAACTCAAACAAATAGAACCAGAACCAAAGTCAAGCAAATAGAACCAGAACCAAAGTTAATCAAACAGAACCAGAACCAACTCAAGCAAACAGAACCAGAACCAACTCAAGCAAACAGAACCAGAACCAACTCTAGCAAACAGAACTAGAATCAAACTCAAGTAAACAGAACCAGAACCAAACTGGAGCAAACATTATTAATGTCCTCAGGCTGGCATTCAGAAAAATCAGATGCCTCAGCTTGGATGGTCTGATCCGATTTCTCCTCTCAGTGAGTATTTGCCCGGTCTTTGAGAAGACTCTCTCAGAAGGAGCAGATGTAGCCACGATACACAGCCTCCCCTCTATCACCTGTATCCTATATCCTCACATGTGATTGGCTGCATGGCCGCCATGCTGACCAATCAAAACAAAGTTCTGCTGTGAGCAGAGCTGGGGTTGAGCACTGAGAGAGCTAAGCAGCGAAAGGAAAAAACTGTGAGCCGGCTCTTCTGAT
Organism: Notolabrus celidotus; assembly: GCF_009762535.1. Lineage (NCBI taxonomy): Eukaryota > Metazoa > Chordata > Actinopteri > Labriformes > Labridae > Notolabrus > Notolabrus celidotus. Next base: position 28,387,198 of record NC_048288.1, read on the forward strand.
TCACTATAAAGCATCGCTCCCAGAGCCGCAGCTTTCGTCATGACACATCACTACCATACACTGCATCTTTAAATACTACACACTGTGCCTTTAAATACTAAACACTGTACCTTTAAATATTACACACTGTACCTTTTAAATATCACTCTGGTACCCTCAAAAACAGACGACTTATTTTTTACATATGCAACGTATATTGGGGAGTTTAAGGTATGTGCATTTCAATGTTTTGCTTTTTCAAAATAAAAGACACTTTTTTAGATTATTGATGCATTAAAATTAGAAGCTTTGTTTATTTTCCATATCCATACACCTCCCCTGTGAGATAGGTAACTGTATTGTAAACCACATTTAATGCATGTTGGAGTTATGCCAACTAAAGTCCACAGCCTCATTATTTATTAGTCTGTTTGTGTGTTCTATGTCAAACTGTGTTTAAATACCATCACAGTACATACACACTGTGTGTTTAAACAACATCACAGTATATACAAACCCCTGTGTTGCACGTTGGTGTGCATGCCTTTTGATTTAACGCTGCGAGCAGTTAGAAGAAACGCCGTCCCCTGAGTGAGCGCTGCACCGTGGGGATTTTGCCAGATAAGAGGGAGATTTTATCTTAGCCTGCGATATCCATCAACTGCTCAGACATGATAAACCACATGTATTTGTTATGCAACACTTGTTCTTGTTTTTCTTTTGCCAGTATAGTGTGGACTCAGACACTGTATTTGGGCGAGTTACACGCTGACAGAGCAAAAAAGCATCCACGTGAAAGTCTTCACACTACATGCCAGCCTGTTTATGATTCTGATCAGACGAGGGCCACCTTCATTAAAGAAACAACCCTATTATTTGTAAACCTTAACTCCTGAATATAAATGATATGATAAATGCCTGACAGGTAGTATATCTCCTCTAATTGGATGTATTTGAAGATGTGACTCTTTATCTCCTGCGAGCCATTACAAGCATGTTCTGCCCTAATCCATTGACTTTTAAATATCGCTTTAAGAGGGTAAGAAGATGAATGTTTATTGCCTGTAATCCCTGACTGTGATATATGAGCACCGCCGTTTTCCTCTGTTTCCCTTAAAAAAAAAAACTGTATGCAAAACACTACTTGACATTCTCGTGGGATCACGCTGCCCCTTAGAAATTAATCTCCTTCTTTTTCCCCCCAATAGGTGTCAAGTCATGTTTTCACCTTCATAAAGTATCCCTCATGTCGACATTGACACCTTCTTAGAGGAGCATCAAGGCTGTGTCCGGGTGAGCTGTCACCAAAGTGTAAAGGATGTCGTTGTAATCTCTTTATAGCCATAGTAGCCACATGGCTCTGTTACAGAAAATGGCTGAGTGTACTGTACGTATTTCACTCCTGTACAAATTAGATGTCCTGATTTATTGCAGCCTATGAGGAACCGTTCTGTTATATATCACTGCGGTTCATGTCTTACTCCAGCATACATATATAGTGAGATTTTCCAACTCCTCAGCTCTATGCAGACCATAAAGCACTGCTTCTGTACGCCAGCTGGGGCTGAAAGGTCATGTCCATGGAAAAGAAAGCTGTGCAATGTTTGAAACCTGAAGAAACCTTTAAAGAAGAAGATGCATTTTAAATGGAGGAGGAAATAAAGAGGCGTTTCACTTATTTGCAGAACGTGTCAAAGGGCAAGCATGGCTGCATTTCATATTTTTTATAATCAATACTTTAACACTTTTCCAATCATGTTATGTTTGAAAGGATAAAATCTATGTTGATGTCATGCAGAAAGTTAATACAAAACAACAAGAAAGAGGATGTTAAAGGTACAGTGTGTGAATATTTAAAGATATAGCAGTCTGAAGCTCCCTTGCTCACCCCTTCAGTTAGTGAAGCGGCAATGGAATTCAAGGACAAGACCCTGCTGTGATGCATGATAAGTATGATCCGCCTTTTGTCAAGTTTTTACCATAGCTTGTATAATAAATGGACTTAGTATCCGTGACGTCATCCATCTGTTTCTGAGGCGCTGTTTTGAAGCCAATCGTCGGTGGGAGCCATATTGGAAATGCTGAACTCAACCTAAAGTCTGTCAAGCTAGTGTGAGGTAAAGAGGCGGGGCTTTGAGCCTCTTTGCCAACAGCTACAGTGTTCCCGCCTGCCAATCAGGTCAGCTGTGCCTCTCAAGTGGCAGGTTTCTTGGTTCAGTTTAAAATTGTCGCTTGGCTGGTTGGAGCTGGTCTTTAGTCCTGACGCGTGTCCACCTTCATTCATAAAAAAATAAGCAGTCTACTCACAGGTCTGCAGTTCATTCTTTGTTTCTCTGAAACATTCATCATGACGCTCCAGCTAACCCAAACAAAGAAAAAGTTTACACACACCTGTTCCTCCTGCTGTATATAATTGCTGGCCCCACCCATAACCAAAATTCTAAGTTAAAATGGCTTCTACAAAACTTGTAATCCTAATATCTTCAAAACTGCTGTGTTATGAAAAAATTCACACCCCGTACAGTGTGTACTGATCTAGAAATGAGCTATCCAGACTACAGTCATTTTTTGTACCAGGCTGGAAACATGTTTATTTCTGCTGTAAAGATCAGCTTTTTTGAATTAGTGTGTATGTGGTTTCTGGTACTTCCAGAGCCAGCCTCAAGTGGACACTTGGGGAACTGCAGTTTTTAACACTTCAGCATTGGCTTAAATTCTCACGTCCGGAGGTTGCCGCTTGGTTTTTACCAATAAAAACATCAATCAGTACAAATGATTTGTGCACAACCACTCTACTTTTTGTCTTCCAGCTGTGGCTCTTACTTAGTTGTCCGTTCTGTGCTACTTTAGAACCATGGGGGGGCAAGATGGTGGCCTCTGTGGTAGGGGACCAGCGCCTATGTAGATACAAAAGACTCATTCTAAGTTAACAAAAACAAAACAATTTCATACTCAGGTGATTATATCCTAACTAAGACATACTTAATTATATTTTATTCTATTTCTACCAAGTCTGTTCCACCAAATACTACCTACTGTATCTTAGTTGGATTTTTAACTCTTAGCAAACAGGGACATCCTCAGTGTTTGAGGCACCCAGAAAGTGAGAGAAGAGAGATAACATAAGGTCTCTAAAAGGTCTCTCTCTGTCGTTTGTTAAAGTTAACACAAATAAACACTCCTAACCACACCTCCACACAGCCCTGCAGGAAGGAGCCAGATTTAGCTTTAACGCTTCATCCTGCTCGCCGTATGTGGCCTCTCTGCTCTGCCCCCCGTAACACGCACAGCTCTTTCCACGACACAGCAGACCGGTGTCATCCCCAGGAGGTACCATTTAGCATCTGCTGAAGACAAACAGAAGAAAAGAAGAAATCTTTTTTTTCTTTTATTTATTTCTTGTGATTTTCTTTTAGTCCTGACTCACGGACTGTTTGCTGGGGGCTAAATACTACTGCCAAAAGGTTGAGGCCTAGAATGGAGAGATTACACTCCAACAAAGACAGAAGGAAGGGTCTCTGGAAGTATGGACACTAGAGTCGAGCTTCTGTACAAATAAAGACAGCTACAGCATCAATTATTGACTTTGAATGAGAGGGTTTGCGAGCCTGCAGGGCATGGAAAAAACTTGGGATAAACTCTGGTTACCACTCATGGGACTTGTAGTCATAGCTCGATCTGAACCAGAGGAACTGGCAGACGCCTCCACAACCACACCATGGGTCACTCCAGGTGAGTTGTAAGACTAGACGTACTGTCTGTGTACTTTAGAGCAACATGGCATGTTTTGCAAAGTGCATCTGACTTGTCAAGTTGCCCGTCTATCTTGTAAAACCTGTTGAGTTCCCTAACCTTCACTTTGAAAGCCTCTGCCAAGTTTATTTGACACACACCGGATCGTGTCCGGTCCGTCTCTGATCCGTCACAGCACCTGATCTGATAGGTTTCTATTCTAGTCAATGTGTTAACTTCCACTGGATCCACTCTGTTGCGTTCCGGCTGCGTCTCTGATCAGAAGCTAGAGCATCAATCTCAACAGAGCTGAAGGAGCGGGACAGGAAGTCAGGTACCAAAACAAAATGAAATACACATTTAATTTTCAGAATAAAACACTCTGTGTTATCACCAGATCGTATTTCACTTAACTACAACAACAAGCAAACGTCATGATAAGCGGAGCCAGGCCTGGAGTCAACAGGTCAGAGGTTTTCAGAGGACCAGAAAGACAACATGGATGAGGAGAGGAGGAGGAGAATCCTTGATTTAGTGATTACCGCAGGAAAACCTCGGTCACATTACTCCAGCTGTCTGGCGGTCCTGCTTTGTGCTGCGTTCTGAAAACGCAACCGGTTGGTGATAACGGATGAGAGAGCACGGATCTGGACTGCAACAGATCTGGTGGAAGTCTTGGGTTACTCCTCCACTATTCTACATGTATCATGGGTCTAACATATGAGGAATAGAATAGAAAAAAACCAAAAAATGTTAAATTATAGGGTGGGAAACATTTTTAAATACATGCATCGAACATCTAATTTAAAATGAATTACCAACGCATATATTTAAGAACCGATGCATCTGCATTTATTTCAAAATTTGAATCCATACACTGTAAATTTTTGTTTTGTGTTCACTTTGTGGTGAAGTACCATAGTTTGTTTAGCATATGAATCCATCTTTATCTTTGTTTGAGAATGAATAACCTCAAACTTGTCCAAGATGAGCACCCAGTGCATTGTCTATCACGCCCTTAAGGCTGCAACACATGGAATAACAACATGTGTCAGGGGATTCAGTAAGAAACAGTCAATGATGCACCCAATTAACACCTTGGTACAGCTTGTCTAATTTTAGGCACTTTTGACACGCATTGTCTTAAACGTGTTTCTAGCCTCACTTAAACTTCAGTCTCACCATGGAGAATCAAATCAGTGTATCCTGTTTTCATGGAAACAGTGGAGAGACAAATGAAGTGTAATCTATCAATTATCCAGAACTAACTCCAAGCAGAAAGATGAGAAAAGTTCTCTTCACAAGATAAAGCTGGACCTGTTTTTGTCCTCTTTCCTCTTCCTGTGGCAGGGTTTCAATCAGCCAAGGACACAGTGGACACTTTGTTCTGTCAGGATGTTGATGAACATACCGACTGCAGCGTTGCCTTTCCACCTTTCAACTTTTTATGTCCTATGTGTCCTCATGTGTAAGTCGACTGCAGTTTCAGGCTTGCCTCTGCACATCAAAACTGCAATTGCGAACATCTTTGGGAACTTTATTACATGCTCTCTTTACGAGCCGATTAAACAGGTGTTGGTTTAATAATGTGCCTGCTGTAAAGGTGATTAAGGTGTTTAGTTGCTTCGCCGGTTTATGCAGTGCTTTGTCATTATTTTTCCATCCGTGATGAAGTCGCTGGCAGTTTTTAAGTTGAATTAGGCGCCGCGTTGCTTCTTAAACATATTAAAATGTCAGATGGCGAGGCTTTTGAAGCGATGACGGATCACTTTTGATCAGCTTGTTAAATTACTCATCTGTGTAGCTGTGTTGTTTTTCGGGAAGTTTCAAGCTAAAATGTCATGTTGAAATGGCAGAGCCAACACGAACCTATTGATTCTAACCATCTGCTGTTTTTACTTTAATAACATGAAGTGAAGGGAACTTTGTTAAACCTGAATGACCTTTACTGTGTTAGCTGCCTTTGTTAGCATAGGTTATATGCACAGTGTACTATCTTCTCTGGGACACATGATAGATTTTTGTGGATTGTTTGTCAGCTTTATTGAATACTCAGTTCTGATTGGTCACATACTGTAGTCTGCAGCCTGTTATGTCTGAATAGTGGACTGAGGTCCCCTTTATTAAAACCCCCTCACTGTACCTTATCCTTTTTAAAATAGCCTCTAACAATATATGTATCCATATGTTGCATAACACATTTTGTGGCATAAATATGAACCTGCATCATATAGTGTCCTATTATCCCTCTAGAACACTACGCTCCCAACATGCAGGCCTGCTCATTATACCTAAAGTCTCTAAAAATAGTACAGGAGGCTGAGCGCTCCTTTGGAATCATCTACCAGTCAGACTCCAGGAGGCATACACCCTCTGATAAAGCTTATAGTTAAGGCTGGCTCAGGCTTGAAATGCTGCTATAAGCTTAGACTGCCAGGGGAACTGACACACTGGGATCCTCTCTTTCCATGTCTCTTATCTCTCTGCCTGTCACTTACTTTAGCTCTTCCTGGCCCATTAAGGTTACTAACCATAAACCTTTCTGGAGTACCTGAGCTCCCTTGTCCCGTAGGTTCTCGTAGGTGCTCATTGTACCTAAAGTCTCTAAAAGTAGTACGGGAGGTTGAGCGCTCCTGAAGAATAATCTACCAGTCAGAGCCCAGGAGGCAGACACCCACTCTACTTCTAAGAGTAGGCTTCAAACTCTCCTTTTTGATACAGCTTATAGCTAAGGCTGGCTCAGGATGGACCAGCTCTTAGTTATGCTGCTATAGGCTTAGACTGCCATGGGAACTAACACACTGGGATAATGTCTTTCCATGTCTCTTCTCTGTCTGACTATCACTTACATTAACCCTCCGTGTCCCATTAAGGTTACTAACCATAGATCCTTTCTGGAGTACCTGAGCTCCCTTGTCCCGTAGGTTCTCGTAGGTGCTCTTTGTACCTAAAGTCTGTAAAATTAGTTTGGGAGGTTGAGTGCTCCTGTGGAATAATCTACCAGTCAGATTCCAGGAGGCAGACACCCACTCTACTTCTAAGGGTAGGCTTCAAACTCTCCTTTTCGATAAAGCTTATAGTTAAGGCTGGTTCAGGCTTAGACCAGCTCTTAGTTATGCTGCTATAGGCTTAGACTGCCGGGGGAACAGACACAATGGGATCCTGTCTTTCCATGTCTCTTATGTCTCTTCCTGTCACTTACTTTAACTCTTCCTGTCCCATTAAAGTAACTAACCATAGACCTTTCTGGAGTACCTGAGCTCCCTTGTCTCGTAGGTTCCTCTGGATCTCTGCCACAGACTTCCTGCTGCTGTGGGCGTGCCAGACTCCAGCTACTACTATCTTTCTCACTACTATCATCTCTCTCTCTTCATCTCCCTCTATCCCTCTCTCCAATTCAGTCTCTGCAGATGTGTGTCTAACATGAGTCTGGTCCTGCTGGAGGTTTCTGCCTGTTAAAGGAAGTTTGTCCTTGCCACTGTAACTTGCTAAATGCTGCAAAGTGCTCTGCTCATGGTGGATTAGGATGAGATCAGACTGAGTCCTGTCTGTAAGATGGGACTGGATCTTATCCTGTCTTGATGTTGGGTCTTTGTTAATAATAGAACATAGAGGACGGTCTAGACCTGCTCTGTTAGGAAAGAGTCTTCAGATAACATTTGTTGTGATTTGGCGCTATATTAATAAAGATTGATTGATTGAAATCAATGGAAGTCTTCTTTAATCTGAGAGACATTCATGAGCTTGAGAGAAACACAAGTTGTGGGAACGAGAGAGAGATGACATGCATCAAACCATGTCGAGACCTTGAATCAATCCAGTGCAATGAAGACTGGAGCCTCTCAGAGCACCTGCTGTACTAACTGAGATGAACAAGCACCTCATCTCGTAACACTGTTTAACATATATAACTGTGGTGCCTGCCAATGTAACAATCTGAGCACATAGGATTAAAAGAGCAATCCAAACACAAAGAGATCAAGGCATATTAGCACCTAAAATTGAAATTTACAGCCTTGACAACGTGTCAATTAGAGGCAGTGTTTTCGACAGCCTAATTTATTTTTCACCACCTTTATTTCTCACATGTATTTCACGATTTTGAAGGTGGAAAAACTCTCTGAATCAAGTGCTAAAGGGGTTTAAAGCCACCATGAAAAGCTGAATGTGTTAACCTGAAATCTCCATTCATTTATATTTTGGTTTAAATGAAAAGCAGGGGGGGGGGCCTTCATTATACAGGACGTGTGCACGTGTTTCCTCAAGGTCACAGAGAGAACAAACTTTCCCCTTTTTGAAGTCATGTTCAAATTGACTGAGGCCGGAGCAGGCAGGGAGTTGGGGCTCTGCCTGATGTGCAGACCCCTTGAGAGCCCACAGCAGTCATCTTCCAGATTGCTAAGGGCATTTTAATCAAACCCTCCAAAACTAAAACCACAAACGCATACATGCACTTCCTCTCTCTCTCTCAAACACACACACAGACACACACACACAGATACAAAGAAAGGAAAGGCAGGGAAAAAGCAGATCAGCAAAGCGACTAGCTGTTTTTAAATTTTTAATGGACCAAAGCATGATGCAGGCAAGTACATGCAAATTAAATACGGTGAATAAATTGAATTGAAAGTGTACTGTACTTTGCTAAAATTAGGTTACTGCTGCAAAAATATTCGAGGTGGCAATTTGGGAGGTGTAAGTAGCACCTTGCATGTAGAGCATCTACTATGCATCTTGAAGTAAACATGCAAACTGCACACCACACATCCAACACTCGAATTAATTTTGCATCCCACTTGGCACAATTTCTTCCGCTGACACCTTTTATTTGAATTTCAACCAATTTCATTTTGACATCAGATAAGAATAAACAAGGCTCATTAGCATCACTCTAATTAGATCTCTGGCATGACTCTGTAATTAGCCCAAGAAAGCATTTCTCAGATCTCCCAAGTTACATCAAAAGGAGAGCTTTCTCAATTAAAAGTCAGACTCCCATGCAATTTTCCTTTGTTTACCTTCTTTGGAGTAACAGTCTCCTCCAATAGAACATGACTGACAGCATGCATCCATAAGATTTCCCTATATTTCCCTGCACACTAACTTGTTTATTTTGCTCTGTTTTGGAGGCATGACACAGTTTTACAAGACAAACTCTACCAGCAGACCTTAATGTGGCACAGAGTGAGGTTTGTTGGCAGATTTCTGTGGTCAAGGAAAGGCCAGGACATCACCAAAAACATTAGGATTTAATTGGAAGGCGGTGTATGAAATGGAAATGCAGCCATTTTGTTCAAAGACACTTTGTAAGAGACCAGACTGCAGGGCAAGAGAAATTTGGATAGCCATAGTGCAAATAGACAGCAGGCCAGAGGACACAGCCAGCGCCAACTGTATGATGATTCAAATGATAATTCAGCCCTCAGTTGGATGTGATTATAACACCCTCTGAATGTGTGATTTTGATGTCTTGTAGGTTCAGTTTTGGTTCAAAATAATGACAAACAAGGCTGACAATTTGGACTAAGTCGTTTAATTCAGTGCATGTTAGCTAAGCTGGTAATGCCAAGTAGGATATTGTTTATGGCTCTCCCCAGAAAGATCCAGTAAGCATGTTATGTCTTTGTTTTTGACTGTGTATAGATGTTATACACCATGCTATGCTAAATGATGATTTAAATAAGAGATACCTGTTAGCTATTCCCACCTAACCCACAATTTACACAGGATGCGCTGCGTTGCATCCAGCTGCACAGGGTGTTTGCTCTGTCTGACGGATTGCGCCCTGCTACATGGGACGCATGTTTGGAGCGTAGTGCCAGCTCAGAGATGCCAGGATCAGCTGGGTCCAGCATGGAGAGAACAACATACAAACAACAGTTTACAGAGCCTTTCTGTGGTTGAGTTTCTGCTCATTTGGGTAGTATTTTGTTACTTTTGTGCTTTAATTGTTGCCGAGTATTCTGCATTACTATGAAGTTTAGATTTTGCAGGTTTAGATGAATAATTCTGCTGTATTTTGTTGTCCTGTTACCTTCTGACAGTTATCATCTTGAAGTCCTGTCGTAGTCGACCTGGATCACTGATCTGTGGCTGTTTGTAGCTTACATCCATAATCGATGAGTAGGGGAGAACGGGGTTGGTTGTCACACGGGTTGGTTGGCACACTCGTTATATCTCGCCACCAGAGGGATGGCACTGTCTCTCAAATTGGGGTATGGAAATTTCCAGAATTAGGATCAGAGCTCACCTACACAGTCTTCTCTGGAGTAAGACAGCTGAACATGAGGTGAGAGAACTTTTTGTGTTTTTCATGTCAAATTGTAAATATTCAGCTGCTCAGTATTTTTCTTCTAGGCTTTTAAACGATGGGTTTATAACAAAACAAGTGTTACCCTTACAAAGTGTGAGGGGAAAGCTATAGTTTAGATTTTTATTAGCTAGCTAAGTAGTTGTTAGATGGTTGTTAGCCTTGATGCTAGCAAAAAATTCCAATCGGGGTTGGTCGTCACATTCTCTTTGGGGTTGGTTGTCACATGCAACGCCTAGTTGAGTAGGCCATTATTGTTCGGCCTATTTGTTTTGTTCTTTATGTTATATAGGCTGGCCTAAAGATGTGTTTCCTGTTCATGTTCCTTGCTCATTTTATGTTAAAATGCATGAAGTTATGTAGGCCTATCACTTGTCAGTGCAATTCAACTTTCTAATTTAGTTCTGCCTTCTTGCCTTTTTTAAAAGATTTTTCCCATTGAAATACCATTGTGACAACCAACCCCATAGTGTGTGACAACCAACCCCATAGTGTGTGAGAACCAACCCCATAGTGTGTGACAACCAACCTCATAGTGTGTGACAACCAACCTCATAGTGTGTGACAACCAACCCCTTAGTGTGTGACAACCATCCCCGTGATGGGGTTGGTTGTCACAATGTGTCAGAGTGTCTTTGATAGTTAATTGCCTCTTTGTTACAATGAGTTGGAAAATGAGAGGGATGCACATTTCAATCCAACACCTTAAGCTTCAATTTAATGTAGGAATGACTATTGAAAGATGTTTTGATGATGAGCAATCATCAAAACAGTAAAGTGTGACAACCAACCCCGTTCTCCCCTACTTCTGGGAGTCTGTATACGGTGTTTTATTTTGAAATTGGGCAGATGTTGCATGCGATCCTCGCGCCTGAATTCCTGTCCAGGTCGTTCTTTTCTGTGCAGATTGACACGTGCTGGGCGTGGGCTCCGTCAAAAATGGACTCTAGGCGTATCTCTGGCGGAGCTGCGCAGGGGCACGCTCTGAAGCAGAGGTGAGACGTGCCGCTTTACATCCTGTGTCAACATGAGCATTGACATCCTGTGTAAATATGGGGGTAAGGATCCAAAGTGTATCATGCTGTCTGCCATGGATTTGAATCCCAAACTTACCACCTTAATAAGATACAGAGGTATTGGGATCCTTAGCAAATACTTTTGGCACAAGGTTAAATATGTTGCAAACAAGGGCTGAAATCATATAGTAGTTACAAGCAGGCAATATTGGACTGTTGCAGCTATATCAGTGTTGGCTGATAATGTAATACCTGAACATTTTATACAGAGATATTACGGTAATAAAGGAATGTTTTCATCAGCCCAGCAGAGCGTGGTCTGACTTTGTATTTGAAACACTCTCAGGACTGTCTGCAGCACATATAGAAGAGCATCACAGCTAACAGGAAAGTGGTCTGCTCTGATAGTAGTTTGACCATTTATGAAATTATTTATACATCTTTTTTTATAAAGTTGCTCTAGTAGTCGATAAAGTACAACATTGGTGCATATACTTCATTTAAAAAGGTCAGTTACAGGTTAGTTATTCCCTCTATATCAATATTGATATCAGCCTCAAACCAGCAGTATCAGACATGCTGTTTTGTAAGCTCATTTCTAGATGTAGAATCTATATATCAAGGTCGCAAAGGTCAAAAGTTTGTCCTTTTTATTTTTGTTCTTTTTCCAAGTTATACTTTTAGGCCTTCTCCCTTTTGGATAGGTCAGCTGAAGAGTGACAGGAAGTGTGGAGAGTAGAGAAAAGGGGAAGCACTTAAATCACTGGGGATAACCTCATTTGTCACTTAGAACCTAAAGGATCACCTTCTTTAGAATATTTTGATGCCATACTTTTATTTGTCTTGATTTATAAGTCACTGCAGCTTCATATGTTTGTATCTCACATTGATTGTCATGAGACGCCACGAGGGATAAAGGATGTTTGAGTGACCCGCTCTATTAATGGAGAATTATTCTGTCAGTCAAGCCCCTTTGCCTTGCCTCAGACATGTCATGGTTTTCAGATGTTGCTCCCAGGGCATACACACTAAAGCTGTCATGAAGATGATTTGTTGAGAGAGGCCTTTTAAATATGAAGTGCCCAGCAATATTTAAGGGGAGGAGGGCACATCATTCAATGACACACCGCCCAAAGTGGAGGGTTGCACGGACTTGACATTTGTCAGCAGGCTACTCTATTATTACTTTCCTTCTGAAAGAGCCATCGGGAAGGCGACCTGTTCAGGAGAATGGTCAGTGTATTTTTTCCCTTAAGTGCCCTTATTTCCTTTTAAGGCATTTACCTTGACGGGATTCAGGGCCAGTCTGACATGTGGTACAGTCCTTGGTCAGAGTTAAACCTCTTTTGACCTGCAGACAGAAGGTCTCTCCTCTGTCCTCTGATTAAGGATGTTTTTTTTTTTTTTATTTCATACAGCTTCAACCAAGTGTCCGTTCATTTGCAGATGAGATTTTTCATCATTCTGTAAACAAAATGTGAATTAGTGAATAAAAACTCTTTACATTTCCAAGGTAATGTAGCCGATTAATGTGTTTTTTTTTTAAACCACATCTAAAACTCCCAGGTTATTAATTTGTTGGCAATTATTTCACAAAGCATTCGCACATTTTTCAAGGTTAGAAGTTGAAATTTATAATTATACCAGAAATTAATTGTCTATCAAAAGTGTTTCTAATTTGTCATATTGTCAATGCACTTATCAATTAAATAGAACGTTCATGATGTCATCATGCACTGCAATGGTGCAGAAATGTTGCTGTAAAGAAAACTTTTACAAACTGACTTATTAACAATCAATCAATCTTTATTTATATATCACCAAATCACAGCAAATGTTACCAAAATAATCTGTACATACAAAGCAGGTCTAAACCGTACTCTATGTTCTATTATTAACAAAGACCCAACATCAAGACAGGATAAGATCCAGTCCCATCTTACAGACAGGACTCAGTCTGATCTCATCTAAATCCACCATGAGCAGAGCACTTTGCAGCATTTAGCAAGTTACAGTGGCAAGGACAAACTTCCTTTAACAGGCAGAAACCTCCAGCAGGACCAGACTCATGTTAGACACATCTGCTGAGACTGAGTTGGGGTTGGATAGAGGGATAGAGGAAAAGAAGAGAGAGAGAGATGATGGTGGTGAGACGGATAGTAGGAGTTGTAGCAGCTGGAGTCAGGCAGAAACCTTGTACAGGACCAGACTCATGCTAGACACCCATCTGTGACCAATTTGGAGAGAGGGATAGAGGAGGTTAAGAGAGAGAGAGAGAGGTGATAGTGATGGATGGAAAGTAGCAGTTGTAGCAGCTGGAGTCAGGCAGAAACCTCCAGCAGGACCAGACTCATGCCAGACACCCATCTGTGACCAATTTGGAGAGAGGGATAGAGGAGATTAAGAGAGAGAGAGAGAGAGAGGTGAGACGGATAGTAGTAGTTGTAGCAGCTGGAGTCAGGCAGAAACCTTGTGCAGGACCACACTCATGTTAGACACATCTGCTGAGACTGAGTTGGGGTTGGATAGAGGGATAGAGGAAAAGAAGAGAGAGAGAGATGATGGTGGTGAGACGGATAGTAGGAGTTGTAGCAGCTGGAGTCAGGCAGAAACCTTGTACAGGACCAGACTCATGCTAGACACCCATCTGTGACCAATTTGGAGAGAGGGATAGAGGAGGTTAAGAGAGAGAGAGAGAGGTGATAGTGATGGATGGAAAGTAGCAGTTGTAGCAGCTGGAGTCAGGCAGAAACCTCCAGCAGGACCAGACTCATGCCAGACACCCATCTGTGACCAATTTGGAGAGAGGGATAGAGGAGATTAAGAGAGAGAGAGAGAGGTGAGACGGATAGTAGTAGTTGTAGCAGCTGGAGTCAGGCAGAAACCTTGTGCAGGACCACACTCATGCTAGACACCCATCTGTGACCAATTTGGAGAGAGGGATAGATGAGGTTAAGAGAGAGAGGTGATAGTGATGGATGGAAAGTAGCAGTTTTAGCAGCTGGAGTCTGGCAGAAACCTTGAGCAGGACCAGACTCATGTTAGACAGACATCTGCTGAAACCGAGTTGGAGAGAGGGATAGAGGGAGATGACAGTGGTGAGACGGACAGTTGTAGCCGCTGTAGTCTGGGACGTCCACAGCAGCAGGACGTCTACAGCAGAGATCCAGAGGAACCTACGAGACAAGGGAGCTCATGGACTCCAAAAGGTCTATGGTTAGTAACTTTAATGGGACAGGAAGAGTCAAAGTAATTAATAGGAAGAGAGAGATATGATGAACTTGTTCCTCTAAGATTTGGCATCTTGGTGGATGGATTTATACCTCACATTTTCAAAGAAAGTAATTATTTTGAGCCTGGATTGCTGAATTTCACAGTTTTCAAGTGTTTATGATCTAGGCAAAAAGAATAAAGTGCTGCATTCATCAGCAGAAACCCAACCCCTGGTGTTTTTTTCCCCAGAACAGATAGTTCCACAAGAAAAGGTTTCTTGAAAAGGCAGAACATCTTGGTCAAAACAAATTGATTCACTCTGACCTTTAACCAGCAACTAAATGACAAACAAATAATCTGCATCTATTAGCAGCATTAGTTTGTGCATAATATGCATTAGCTCACCTTGCAAGATTCAGACATTTAAATAACAAATCAATATGCTTCATGTTGCGCTCACTATTAAAAATGTTATCACTTAAAATGAGATTATCTGTGTGCTTCAGACAAATGGTTTTATGTTAGAGCAGTGAAAACAGAGCTCCATTATAAAGGAGAAAAAAGTAAGCCGACAACAACAACCATAAAAATCCTAATCAACTCTCATCTGACATTTAGACTGGGGTGTTTACCAAATGCCTGAGAGGGATGAAAATAAAGAGGATGTTGGTTCTTTCTTTTGATGGGACTAAAATTGAACTTTGGGCCGTCTCTTTAAAAGTCAAGTCAAGACAGGCCTGAATCCTAGTCAACACAAATCTTACACCAGGACCAGAGTGAGGACATTAAAACCTGATTATTCTTCACACAGTATATCTGCTCTACAACAGAAAGAATTAGGTACCAAAGATAATGATGTAATTTATGTTTCAAGGTCTCAGGGGCCAAGTCGTTTAGACAATCAAGCAAATAAAGCAGAACCAACCTGAGCCAAAGAAAAAGCAGATTAAGACAGTCACAGCAAGTCATAGTCACGGCATTAGAAAGCCTTATTATAGCTGATTTCACAGCAGTCTATTAGTGAGTGACTGCTAGAAGTACCAACACCCCCAAAAGCAATTGTATATTAATTTAAAGGATGGTGTTATTTTTTAATATTTTTTTCTGAAGCCAATTAGGATACCCCCTCCTGTGCTGGAAGAGATGAATTAAAGAAAAAGCAATGTATGTCAGAGATAAAAAGAAAAGTAATTACACGCCAAAGGTTGGAAATAGCAGCACCTGAGGCTGTCACTTGGAAACCTTTTAGAACCACAATTTAGCAAGATTTCAAGCTATAGGCTTAACAACATCAAATAAATACAAAAAAAAAAGACTAATTCAAAATTCAAGCGAATCCAATTTCAAGCAAAATATGGCACATTTTTTATAAAGCACGTTTTGTTTTCATAAGTGAAGCTAAGGAGATTTGTCACAAACACACCATCAAAGCCTGAGACTCTTAAATCTGTCAGAAAACAACGATCACAGAAAGGAGGCTCAACAATGAGCAGCTAGATTGTAATAGCCGTTTGGCATGAGCGAAGGAGAGCGGTATTATTGGATTTACTGAGTAGTGTCTTTTACCAAATCACAGCAGAAGTACAGGAAGTGGGGATTCATTTAGCTTACACTGCTAAACATGCACAAGAACAAGGCATGATGGGACATCTTTACTGTGTTTGACTGATTGGTTCTTTGATTAGACTGACAAGATCTACGCATAGAGGGATGGGTGTAAGAAAAGATGGAAGACAGTCTGCCACGCCCACAATTTTAGTCTGAACAGAATGCCTGTAACAACTTTGAATCTTCAATGTGTCTACTGTAGAATGTGCCTTGGGACTGAATTGGGGAGAAACCCAAGGACGAAATCTTAAAACTATGCACCCTTATTTTGGCGTCATTCTTCACATTCAAAGCTGTATGTGCATTTGATGCACAGCCTGAAAGTCTGCCACGCCCACAATTTTAGTCTGAACAGATTGCCTTTAATAATTTAGAATCATCAATGTGTCTACTATAGAATGTGCCTTTTTTTGATTGAATCAGAGAAAAACCCTAAGACGAGATTTCACAAGTATGCACCCTTATTTGGGCGCCATTTTTAATTTTCAAAGCTAGGTGGCGCTCTTCCTGTTGAGTTTTGGATATGAGTATAAGAGGCTTTTTTTCGTGCGTCCTGATGCTATGAATATGCGTATTCATTTTCATGCATGTCTCTCAAAATAACACCTACGGGGAGGGATTATTGAAATTTCTAGGGGGCACTAGTGAGCACATTTTTGAGATTTTTTTTGCGAGGCCCAAAAATTCTCAAATTTTTCACCAGGCCTTGTGAGCGTGCAAAAATTTGCGTGCTTTCATGCATGCTAAAGGCTCCAAAAATGCGATCTCGGTGGCGTGACAAAGAATAATAATAATCCTGAGGGTTTCGCCTCCACTGCGTGTCAGTGCTCAGGCCCTTCAGTCTGGTGTTGGATGATTGGATATCAGGCATACCTTCCCTCTGTTTTTCAGTGACATACTCACAACTGCACATTAAGACTATCTGTTCAGACATTAGACTCTGTGACACTATATTTCTTGGCTGGAACTATTATTATTAATATTAAAGATGGGCATCATAAGTCCTCTTCAGTTCTTTTTGAACTTGCACTACTCATGAGCGTCATCGTTCACCATGTCACTACATCTCTCATCCCCCTGGTACCAAAGCGGTGAGTGTAGTGGCGTCGTCTGTTGAACAAATATTGACTTTTAATTTCTACACCCTGACTATAATATGATCCCGCTTTTCTAAATGTATTTTGAGGGAAAAAAATTCCATCTTATATTTGAGCCAATACATTCATTTATTTGCTGTATATATTCAGAGACAGATCCCATTGTACATAACACCATCTGATCTGGTGACTCACTGACATGCTGCATAAACATTCTCTATGTAATGCTTTTATTTAATGTTCTACTGCTTCACAGTACAACATAGTACAAGCACAAACTTCAATAATAACCCGTTACACGCAGTGTATAATATTTACTCATTTGCTGCTGTCACTTAAAGGAAGCCAATGTCCAGAGCTCCTTGCTCTATAATGTATTACCAGCCAGCAGGGAACACGGGGGTGTTAGACGTGGCTGGTGACTTGCTCTCAATCTACAGCAACCCCGCTGTCAGAGAACACAGAGAACTGTTGGCAAGAGCATGTGGTCTAATACACACGACTGTCAAAATGCTAACAGGCCTGGCACAGGGTTCTGCCTGCGAGGCACAGTTATTCATATTCTGCTGTTACAACATGAACATGTGAGCCTACAACAACCAAAGCACAGGGGCTGAAACTCAGGCTGGAACCAGGACTAAGAATATATATAACAAACTGTTGGCTTAGTCATCTTGAGATAGAAGCATGGAAAATAATTACTACAGTGAACACTGTTTTGCTTGGACACCATATTATTGACATGTTTTTGCCAATAAGAGCTAAATTGCTGTGACAGTTTACTGCCATCGTGTTGCAATATGCTCTTGACTTTCTAAAAGGGGTCATCACCCATTGAGGTATTTTAATAACCACTCATTTCCAACACAACACTTGTCAATCTGTGTAATCATGTTTTTATTTTTAGGCTGAATTTCTCAGTTTTTAAGTCGAATGCCAATCCTTGTGTTGGAGGCGTGAGCTAATGCTCTGGTTTAAAGCTGCATTCAGAGGTTACAGTTAAACCTAGAGGCTCATCTCAGCTGCTTTAATTTAGTGAACTGCTTCATCCATGTGCCTTTAATTTTCTACTGTTAAGCCATAAAACACAGTACAAGCAAAATCAATGGTGCATTATTTATTTTCCTTGTCTCTAATTCATGTGGGATTAAAAAATCAATGTGGAGCGACTGGCTGCAGTAAGTGGGGCTCCCATTTGCCTTGAATTGTACTTAATTTAATAAAGAGAATTGTGCATGAATAAGAATAATGGCTGCATGGATTAACGTTTAACTTGGTCTAACTATTATTAGCAGAAGTTAGCATTTCCCTCTGACAGTACAAACATTTTTTAACCAGAGACAAGTCTTTAAACAAGAATTGATCAAGAAATCAAGTAATGAGTTTGAAGGCAGGCTGCTATTGATGTGTTTTACAAAATCACAGCACTGGAAGCAGTCAATACCATGTGTTCAAAACACTCTGGTGGTGTTACTGTAGCCCAGCCAATATGCATTTATGTTTATATTCATTTTTAGACGTGTACATTTATTACATTGGGCAGAACTTTTGCCCCCAAACTCACTTGGGAAACACATAAACAGGCAATTTGAGCCAACAGCATGTGGACTAAGACCTAGATTCCCCTGTATCTCAACAAGCTAACAAAGGCATTGCTATAAACTACTGCAAAACCTCATGATTTGGGGGATCTGTTGGCCTAGCAATTTAGGTATGCGCCCCATGTACTGTGGCTGTAGTCCTCGTTGCAGCGGTCGCTGGTTTGACTAATGGATGTAGTCTCCATGACGTCGCCCATCTGTACCTGAAGCGCTGTTTTGAAGCCAATCGTCGGCGGGAGCCATATTGGATATGCTGAACGCAACCTAACTTATGTCGAGGTAAAGAGGCGGGCTTTGAGCCTCCTCGCCAACAGCAACAGCAGTGTTCCCGTCTGTCAATCAAGTCAGCCATGCCCTTAAATGGGCATAAAGATCATAATATCTTCTCAACTGTTGTGTTAAATCAGCTTCAGACCGAAGCTGTTTTTGAACCAGGCTGTAAACATGTTTATTCCTTCTGTAAAGATGATCTTTTCTGAATCGGCGTGTATGTGGTTTCTGGTGTTTCTGCAGCCAGCCTCAAGTGGACGCTCAATGAACTGCAGTTTATAACACTGCATTGGCTTCATATTTTGTGACTGGAGGTTTCCGCTTGGTTTGACTCCCAGCAACATCCTTTAGCTACCTGCCATCCCTCTCTCTCTACTCCTCACTTCCTACTTGAGCAGTCCTTTCTAATAAAGGCAAAAATGCCCCCAGAATAACCTAATATATATAACCTCATGAACCACCTCTCTCTACAACACCAGACTTATAGCTAGGGTTGCCAACTGTCCCCTATTAGCCGGGACTTCCTGTATATTGGGCTAAATTGGTATTGTTTCATACAGGACCTCAATTGTCCAGTATATTGACTATTAACTCTTGTAAACAGAGCAGACTGCACTCTACAGATCCTAGATCAGATAAAACAGCAGTGGCAGATCATGTGCCAATCACACCGCCTGTCATCCAATCACAGGCCTCCTCACGTGCATCGGTTGTATACAGCGCAAATGCATCAAGTCCTGCAAAAACTCTGGCCGTGCAAAAAGACAAAAGACTGCTTGAGTCATTTAAGAGCAGCAAAAAGTATCCATGGAGAAATGACATTAGGTGAGTCATACTCCTCTTTTGCATTCAATTTTTCTTTTGCCTGTTTTTTTATGTAAAGAGCCAAATTGTGGTTTCTATGAGGCTTATTCATACAAGGTTACATAATGATACAGGAAGGATTAAAGGGAACATACACACCTTCTGCATTTCCAGTTGAATCAGAATATGAATCTACGCTGAATTCACACATGCTCACACCACCATGGCACCGTGCACCTGTTCCTTATTTATTTAGTAGTGAGAAAGTTGGCAACCCTACTTATGGCCAATATTCTCAACAGATTGCAGCATCACATCAACTAAATACATCACTCGTGGAGCTCCGCTGGCTCAGTTACGTCACTGATTGTGTGTTTGTTTCTGCTGAAGCCAACTTCAAAGCATTGTGCCGAGCAATGGCATCATTAACAGTAATAAAGTGTTTGTTTTTTTTCACTGTGTTATGGTAAAACATTTGGCAGAATCAGCCTCGGGATTTTTCCATTTCCTCTGATGTTGTGCTGTGCCAACGGAAAGTGGTCCGTTGCTGGGAGGCCAATTTTTCCCAGCTGTTTTTTTTCCCTCACAGTCCTTGTTGTGGCTTAGTGGTCCAATATGTTTACTGACCATCCTGTGTTGGCTCAAAATGTTCCAATACACCATCCACCACCATGAGTATTATTCTTATTTTTTGCCTGCAATTTGTGCAACTGACTTTCATGTCATCAGCCGGACAACTTTCATCAAGGACAACCCTTCAGTCACACCATTAAGTGAACTGGTTTTAATTGAATTACCTTCTTCTAAGAGTCCTGCGCGGGCAGTGCTTCCTCCAGAGAGTGTATGATGAGTGAATTATAAATCATCTTGTATAAGAAGAGGTCCAGTGGTAATATAACATTTCAGTTTAAGTCTTTGGGATAATGAGCTTAGGTTTAAGAGCAACGAGCCCAGGCAGTACTGGAGTGACAGTACTTGAAGCAGCGGAGGAACTCCAGGGATACAACTTCTTAAACCCTCATCTCTTTTATGTCAGAACTTTACTCACACTTGAAGTGGATACAAGCGTGGAAGCAGAAAGACAGTTAAATGGAACATTAGCAATTTATCACACTGCTCTTCATTTAAACTAGCTGAAGTTTTAAATTAGTAATGACAGCTGCACAGCGCAGTTTTTCCTCCAAGGTGCATCATTTAAATGCTTTAGTTTTGGATCTGACTTAAACATATTGTGTTCAGTGTCTAGGCGGATGATTAGCTGGCTAATGAAACTTCAGTCTTTGTCAACAAAGTTTGTCAGTCAATGTCTGAGAGAACTAGTTTCCCCTTAAAGAAAGTTTGAACCACAGACAAAATACCACTCAGTCTCATAGTGTAACTACTTTCAACACTGACTGTCTACCTGGAAGGTCTTAGAGTTATGAAATCATGGCTTTAGGTCATAGACACTTTCACCTTTATGTCAGAGAGGTTTGAAATTCAGTCACATTACGTTGGGGTCTAGCTGCATATTTAAACCCTTTCAACCACTCCTGGAAATGTCCAGATGTCACCCAAAGGGGCTGCTTGTGAGAACACAAGGCGTAAAGCAGTTGACCTCTGACATCGACATTCAATGGACTTTAACCTACCTGCACTTTAAGTATAAAGCTCTTTCAATGCCTAATGGAGCAATTTGTACAGCCATTTACAGCAAATGCCATCAAATCCAGAATATAGGTCACACCCTCATATAAGACATGGTTTGTTTTTGAGGAGCGCTCAAGGAAAAAAAGGTGGAAACTTCATGCCTGTGTGAGGACTTTAAAGGCAAATGTGTAGCTCTCTGTAGAACAGTCTGTCAACGCCACCCTGCCAGATAGATGCACGGTTTTGAAACTCAGTCCAGAGTACTGCTGATAAATCTCACATCGGACTTTCACCAGATCTGTGTCCGGTCCAGCTCCGTGCTCTCTCTTCTATCAACACCCACCGGTTGCAGTTTCAGAACGCAGCACAGAGCAGGACCGCCAGACAGCTGGAGTCACTGACCAAGGTTTCCCCATGGTAATTAATGAATCAAGGATTCTCCTCCTCCTCTCCTCATCCATGTTGTCTTTCTGCTCCTCTGAAAACCTCTGACCTGTTGACTCCAGGCCTGGCTCTGCTCATCATGACGTTTGTTTGTTGTTGTAGTTAAGTGAAATATGATCTGGTGATAACACAGAGTGTTTTATTCTGAAAATTAACCGGATGTTTTCATTTTGTTTTGGTGAAACCTGACTTCCTGTCCCGCTCCATCTGCTCTGTTGAGTTTGATGTGCTGGACACAACAGAGCGGATCCAGTGGAAGTTAACACATTGACTAGAATAGAAACCTATCAGATCCGATGGCATGATGGATTGGAGATGGACCGGACACAGATCTGGTTGCATTTCTTGAATTAGACCTTCTTTTCAATCAAACCAACACTCCACATGATTTATTCATTTGTCATTACACCTTTAAATGCATGATTAAAACCCAGTGAGAAACAAAAACATTAAGTGCCACTGCTCAACTAGTCTGCCACCATTTTCCCAGTAGAATACCAACCTGACAAGATATATTTCTCCACATTTTATACTACTATATTGGTAACATTGTTGCATAGGACAGAGCTCACTTATTAGATGACAAATAAGGTTTTAAATGTGTGTCTGTATACTGAGTTTAAGGTCAGTTTGCCTGCTGATGATGCCGTTCATCATCAACTTCTTCTGCTCGTGTGTTTGTATTTCAGAAAAGTCCTTGTAAATGTTGACGTGTTCCAGAGACCAAAACAATCATCAGTAGGGGAGAGTCTTCCAACTCCTCTACCATGGTGCTGCCCTTTCACCCTTCCTGAACAGAGCATTTCCCGTA
Source organism: Notolabrus celidotus (assembly GCF_009762535.1). NCBI lineage: Eukaryota > Metazoa > Chordata > Actinopteri > Labriformes > Labridae > Notolabrus > Notolabrus celidotus. The sequence continues at coordinate 28,409,712 of NC_048288.1, forward strand.
GAGAACTGTCTTACACTACCAATCTCCCACTGTGTGGTACATGCTCTAAAGGGCAAGTCTTGACATGTCCAGGCCTGATGTTTCAGACACCGGCCAAAGTTCATTTGGGACCTTTGCTTTGGAAAAGGAGAAGGTCTTTGCAAGGAAGCGCTGGTTTAATGTGACGTAGCAAGGGACCTCAAAACGTTTCCAGATGTAAGTGACCACCAACTCCACTTTGGTGTTGTTTTTTTTGGCATAACCATACTTCCTAAGATTACTGATTGGTCTATAAGCCATGCAATAATTCAATCTGGAAGTGAATCTTTTGAGCGTGAGACAATGCAAACTGCTGTTTCCCTTAAAGACCACGCTGTGAACTCAAATGTGTCATTACAGTTTGAATATAAACTTTTCCTCCTCTCTGAATCAATATTCAAATCTACAGTGACTGCTCTAATACACCATAACCATCCTGTTTCTCATCCTAAATCCTTTTTAATGAAATGGAAAGACAAATGCAACACACATATGCACAATCATCCCTCTGTCAGCTCTATCAGCCACTGGCATCGCTTTAAATGCATCCATGTGTAACCTCCAGCATCACTGCGCCTCTAAAATGCTCAACTGAAAGTCTTTTACAGGATATTTATTGCAGAAATTGATTTCCTTCTCCCTCTGCGCGGAGGAAAAAAAAACCCACCTCGGTCCTCAAACTGACAATGTAATCTGCTACCAAATAAGCAGATGATGAGCGATACTACTACGAGTATTAAACTTTTTGAGGACATCTGTCTCTTTCTATAAACAGATGTTTCCTCTAATCTGCCTCCTAAATTCTTTCCCATCCCATTCCTTGTAGTCCGTACTAAACCCTGTTGCACTGCCATCTCCTCGGCAGATAGCTGCTTTAAACGCAAAAGTATTCCTTGTCTTAAGGTAGCTTCTCTGAGGGTGGAAAAAGTGGACTGAAAATAGTGAGTGTACCAGCTTTCATGAATGCAAAATGATTTTTATCAATTAAATGGCACAAGACACCACAAGGTAAATGTCTCTACCTCCAAGAATACAATTATTTCTTAAATATAACCATGAGCTCTTGCCTCAACTTCAAGAGACAAAAGGTTTTGTAGACATCTAAGGCAGCTCTAGAGTATTTACGCAGTCACAGGCAACTCTTGCTCCCACTGACATAGTGTCCCCCGAGGGAAAAACGCAGTTAAAAACACAGCATTTCATCTCCCACAACCTTATCCAGCAATTACTACTATTCTAATTCTGTTTAACACCAGAAGAGAAACGGCATCAACATGAACCATGGGAGCTCAGAGGAACCGTACCTATGTTAATGAAGCAACTTCTGAGTTTTTTCAATAGAGACCACTAATGAGACATGGATTGGCAGAGGGGATTGTTATGCGTTTGAAATGCTAATTAAATTTAGAAGTGAAATTACAGTTCAGTCACATGGCAATACCAAGATAGTATAGTGAAGACGGCGCTAATATAAGTGGAGTCACAAGAGGCAGCAACATTAAAGAACCCAAAAACAAATGAGAACTATATTTCTTTTTTTACTTTGGGAAGATTTGTGAATGATTCAAAAGGCAAAGACCGAGTTCAAATCAGTGGCAGATAAGCCGGTCTTTAAAGGTGACATATCACGCTTTTTTCATCAATATATATTGGTCTAAGAGGTCTCCAAAACATGTCTTTAAAGTTTATGCTCAAAAAAACACTTTGAAATCAGATTTTGGCATATCTGAAAACCCCTCTTCTTCAGTCCTACTCAGAACACTCTGTTTTCTCTCTGACCACGCCCCCTCAGGAAGTGGATGTGCCTCGGCTGTCCAGCACGTTGATCTAATGTTTACATGTTGGCTGAATATACACGGCTGCTCAGAGATCACGTTACTTCAACCCTCTGAATCTGATCCAGAATCTGATCCTGGCGGAGAGGCGCCTGTAGCAGGACCTTTCTGAAGGATTGGTCTTAGATTCAGTGTTTCTTGTTGTTTTATTTATCAGTATGTCGACGTGTGTCTTGGTACACAGCTACGGACATGTAGCTATGTGGCTATGCTAACTAGTGCTAGCACTTATCCATGATAAATAAAAATCATCCACTAGATCTTCAAATCTGCAGGCCTGGGGAGTAAAACCGACCTCTGCCAGAAAGGCAGCAGGACCTTTCTGAAGGATTGGTCACAGATTCTGTGTTTCTTGTTGTTTTATTTGTCAGTATGTCGATGTGTTTCTTGGTACACAGCTACAGCTACAGCTATGAACATGTAGCTATGTGGCTATGCTAATTAGCGCTAGCACTTATCCATGACAAATAAAAAACATCCACTAGATCTGCAAATCTGCAGACGTGGGGAGTAAAACCGACCTCTGCCAGAAAGGCAGCAGGACCTTTCTGAAGGATTGATCACAGATTCTGTGTTACTTGTTGTTTTATTTGTCAGTATGTCGACGTGTGTCTTGGTACACAGCTACAGCTACGACATGTAGCTATGTAGCTATGCTAACTAGCGCTAGCACTTATCCATGATAAATAAAAATCATCCACTAGATCTTCAAATCTGCAGACGTGGGGAGTAAAACCAACCTTTGTGTTTATTAAGACAGCCTGCAACTAGCATGCCTCCCTCCTAAGCTCCTTGTTAGCACACATTTGTGCAGGTAATGAAAAACGGAGGGGGGATTCAGTATTATTTTATACAGTCTATGGGCTGAACAAGCTCCGAGCTCTGACTCCGTGACAGACCGGATATTGTTGTTACGTAACAAAAACACGGAAGTCTGAAACGGCTCGTTTCACACAGAAAGTTGGAGAAATCAGAACAGGGGCAGAATGGATTTTTTTCATTCTCGGAGGGTTTGTAGACAGGGACACATATTTCAGGTAGAGAACCATTAAAAAGTCAATTTTGCATGATATGTCACCTTTAAAAAAAAAAAGGGCTGATCATAAGTTGAAATTGGGAGGCTGCTGGGTCACTCTGTAAAAAGTGATTCATATTCACACCACAAAGAGATAAACACGAAAGAGATCACAGCTGCCAAATCTGTTCATTTAAAAGTGACTCCATTATGGTGTTGGGAAACAGAAATGCAAAGCTGGAATGTGTCCATCTGTGTAGAGCTGCCACAGATGATGCAGACATATGTTTCCTCTATGGGCAGTTAATTTGAACATGTTTGTGTGAAACCAGTGAGGACTGTTTTCAATTATAAGGAATTTTTAATCATTGTTTTTTTTTTATTAAACTGTCTTTACTTTTGTTGAAAAAAGAAAACAAGCTACTTTGTGTTTCTTTCTGGATTTTCAATTTTTGCAATTGGATTAAAAACAAAGTGAGTCCAAAAAGTTTGAATGCACTATAAACTCAAATTTTACGCAAGCTGCAATCTTTGATTTTGAAGCATAAAGCCAATGCAGATGTGCATACAATTGCAGTTCCCCAAGTCACCACTTGAGGCAGGCTGCAAAAGCCAAATAAGTCCCTTAGTCCCATATTAAAATGCCCTTATCTAGAGCAGGAATAGACATATTTACAGCCTGGTACAATCAACCAATCAATCAATCTTTATTTGAATAGCGCCAAATCACAACAAACGTTATCTCAAGACGCTTTTACAAACATAGCAGGTCTAGATCGTACTCTATGGTAAATTATTAATAAAGACCCAACACCAAGACAGGGGAAGACAAGCAAGTTACAGTGGCAAGGACAAACTTCCTTTAACAGGCAGAAAACTCAAGCAGGACCAGACTCATGTTAGACACACATCTGCTGAGACCAATTTGGGGTTTGAAAGAGGGATAGAGGAGATTAAGAGAGAGAGGGAGCAGTGATTGTGATGAGACGAGTAGTAGTAGCTGTTGCTGCTGGATTCCAGCATGTCCGTATCAGCTGGAGTCTGGAAACGTCCACAGCAGTAGGACGTCTACAGCAGCTCAGACAAACCTACGAGACAAGGGAGCTCAGGGACTCCAGAAAGGTCTATGGTTAGTAACTTTCAATGGGAGAGGGAGAGTTAAAGTAAGTTATGGGGTGGGGGGAGGGGGGTGAGATAGGATCCTAGTGTGTCAGTGTGCAAGGTCCCCTGGCAGTCTAAGCCTATAGCAGCATAGCTAAGAGCTGGTCCAAGCCTGAGCCAGCTTTAACTCAACAATAATCATGTTTGGTCTGAATAGCTAATTTCTTTATCCACACTGAACTGAGGTAGATTGTTTTAAAAACTTGATCTGTTTTGAAGATATTACGGTTACAAGTTTTAGGCATAATTAGAGGCGTGGCTTATTTGACCGACAAGCAGGTACATTTTTGTACCTGTTTGCCAGGAGGCATGAGGCCCACTTCAGCTCCTTCTCTTTGCCTCTTCTGAAGTCCACTGAAAATTAAGTTGAGTCAAAATGTACAATATGGCCACCATGATCATTTGGCTTCAACACTCTATTTCAGAAACCAATGGGTCCCATAAGAAGACATTAACATTAACTAACAACTAACTAATAACATTAATTAAGAACAGGAGAAAGTTGTCCACTTAAGCCTTCAGTGGCCATGATGAGAATTACAATAATCAACTTTACCCTTACTTTGCAGAAGGGTAATTAAAACAAAAGAAACCTGGAGAAGGGGGAGGAGGTTCTACAGTTATTAACTTTAGAAATAAAAAACAAAAAAAATAATGGTTCTTATTGTTTTCCTTCATGGTTTAATTTTCTGATTACAAAAAACCTGTCTTGGTTGTAACAAATTACAAATACTGTCAGAGACGATTTAAAAATCATTGTCTGAAACCGCTCTTGGAAAGGTTACCGAGTGTAATGAGCTCCGAAGCTTCGTCTTAGCTTTTGTGTTTGGCATTTGCTCTTACAATAAAAGTATCTCTGAAATGTGTTGCAGTTAAGAGAAGGACATGGTCAGCCCATTGTGTTTAAAAAAATGCTTCTGTAGATAAGGGAAGACAAGATGAAGTATTGATCCATGTGGTTAAAATATTGCGTCGTTGGAGAAAGCAGCAGTGAATAGGAGCTTTGTTTGGGGAACACTGAGGAGTGCCACAATGATTTTAAAGGTAACGACGACATTTAAAGACCAAACTTATCTCTAATGAAAAGTCTCTGCCTTATAATTACAATATAATCACAATGAATCCATTAAATCCAAGAGTGTTAATCCACAGCTAACATGTATTGTGTCCCTGTCTACGCACAGAGATGCATCACAGATTGTTTCACTTGAGAAATGTAACAGCAGGGTTTGTTTACAGCTAAGCCAAAAGAGAATTAATGCTGTGAAGTGCTTCATTGTTTACTGGCAACTCTTTCAAAAGCAATATATTCTGTGAAGCTTACTGTATAGGATTCAGAGGTCAAGCCTTCTCTGCTGCCGCTTCCCCAGCAAGAAGCACTCTGTGAATTAGCCTAATAAATTGTCTGCAGAGGCATCCACCATGAGGGGAAGAAAAAGGAGGCAGGGTGCCGGCATGTGTGCGTGGATCAGTGCTTGGAGCAGAAAAAAAAAAGCTGAGAGGTTTTTCCTGCTAATGCACTCTGCCTTAAAGCACACATCGGGGGGAAAGGTTGAGAGATTTAATAGATGACAATAGCCCCTGATAAGAAACGACAGTCTCGCATGCTTATAAATATTAGACCCCCAAGTGCCGTTCTGTCAAGCAGAACATCATTTACTCTGCTCGGAGATTGTCTGCATTGATTCAGCTCGCCATTGACAGTGTGTTCAAACATCACAGCGCGTCATGTTGTCCGTCTGAGTTTGACGGGCGGTTATGAAGACTGATGCCGCCGTCTTGTCAAATTAGCGTGACGTGGAGTTCGTCTAACGTGTACAAAGTTTGGCATCTGGTGCTTCGTGGTATAGTTTTGGAGACACGGCTATAAATGGGCTTTAATGATTCCAGATAACGCTGCACAGTAAATCTACTGTATGTGATTGAGTCAAGAAGCAGGGGCTGTATGCATACTGCCGTCTTAATGGGTTTTAAGTGAGAGGATCAATACCAATCTCATACTTGGTATGCCTCCAGTTAGCCGAGCTTTGCATACAGACTTAAATAACCTCTACAGGAAGAGAAAAAGTTTGACACACCATATTTCAGGCAATAATCTATGTGGTGAATTAGTGACCTGTAGTGATGCAGCTTCACATATTGTGTTACTTTCTTGCAAAGCCACCCATGTTGTCCAGTTTAGTCTGCATGCTATGGTGGCCCTGAAGTGCAAAACACAATGGCAATTTTTTTGCCATTGGGTTTTCTGATTAGCTGTAATGTTTTCTGATTTGCCGTTGTGATTTGCACTTCAGGGCCACCGTACTATGCTAAGCTCAGCTAACCAGCTACCGTCCATATAACTCTCATATTCACTGTTGGAGGCTCTCCCCGTGTCAAATGTTTAAAGCTACCTGAGTTAACCAGCTGCTGGCTATGGTTCATATTAAAGCTGAATTTATTTCAAGACTTCATGCTAAGCTGAGCTAACAAACATTTGACTTAATCTTCATACTGTACTTAATGTCTTGTCTTTGGACCACTACAGGTGTTCCCCTGTCTCCAGTCGCCATGCAAAGCAAAGCTAACCAGCTAATAGTAGCTTCAAGATTAGCTTCTTTTATTTTGTAACCTAGCTAGTTTTGTCCCCATCATGCTGTTTTTTGGCAAGCTAACCTTACTTACAGATGGCTGTCATCTGTATGCTGTCATCAGTATAACAACATAGTCCTGGTTTCAGGACGACAAGGATAGCTGTGCCTCTGTACTTCCAGATGCAATGCTACGCCATGCGACTCAGCTTCAAGATGCATTCTCCTCACTTATTTGAAGCAAGAAAACCCCGGTTTAAACTTTTCAGTTGACTTGCAGATTAAATAACCTGCAAAGCCATCCATGTTGTCCTGTTTAGTCTGTGTGCTAAGCTCAGTTTCTGGCTATGGTTCCATATAACTCTCATATTCACTGTTGGAGGCTCTCCCCGTGTCAAATATTTAAAGCTACCTGAGTTAACCAGCTGCTGGCTATGGTTTCATATGAAAGCTGAATTTATTTCAAGACTTCGTACTAAGCTAAGCTAACAAACATTTGACATAAGCTTCATACTGTACTTAATTTCTTGTCTTTGGACCACTACAGGTGTTCCCCTGTCTCCCGTCGCCATGCAAAGCAAGCTAACCAGCAAATAGCAGCATCAAAATTAGCTTCTATTTTTTTGTAACCTAGCTAGTTGTGTCCCTATTATGCTACATTTTGGCACGCTAGCCTCACTTACTGATGGCTTTAGCCTCAATTTTAACGTATATTGATAGCCGTCATCAGGACAACAACATAGCCCGACCTGTGGCTCGCTTGAGCTTCGTATTAACTTTACTTTGTTTCAGGCTAGCTGTGCCTCTGTGTTTCCAGTTGCGATGCTGCACCATGCTACTCAGCTTCTAGACATATTTTCACCACTTATTTGAACGTCTTTCCTCAATCTGGTCTCTATCCAGGCCTCTGCTAAGCTAAGCGAAGCTAACCAGTAGCTGTTTTGTGCATTAAATTCTAGCAGACTGAAATGAGAGTGGCATCGATCTTCTCATCTAACTTTAATCAAGAAAGCTAAATCTGTTGCTTCCCAGAGAGGCAAAGTATCCCCTTAAAATGAAACATCCCATTAAAATAGGCATTTGAATAAGGATCTGGAATAAAGTTTAATTTAAAGTATTTCCTGTGATGACTAAAATCAGATTGAAATATGTTGTGATGAAGATGTTTATGTCCCCACTATATGCAGATTTAGCTGCTACTGTATGGCAGGAATTGACAGAGGAGACATCCACTGTACTGGATGTGCTCAGGGCGCGGATCTGATGAGAACTGATCGGGCTCTAACTGTGCCATCTTACATCAATACTCGGTGAACTCTAGAAAACCTCATCATTTCTCAGTTTAAACTTTTCAGTTGACTTGCAGATTAAATAACAAGGAAATCACATCCCCAATTGGGGATAAACACAGTTAAGTCCTCCAGAAGTGCTGCTCGTCCTCTCAGGAGAGAGAGAAAGAGAGAGGGAGACTGTGCGGCGGAGGATGCGCCAGAGCTGCTGTGACACCACACATCTCTTTTCAGTTGTCGTAACCAGAAGAAGCAGCTACCTGCCATTTTAATTGCATTTCCCACTTTTGACTAATCACTGAAGACACTGAGGCCCTCTGGGCAGCCAGCCAGCTGGAGCAGAAGGACACTGTGTGTCAAATTTATTCCCTGGCAACAAAAACCACAGCAACAGCAGAGAAATGGCCCCTCCCAGACTAAATGTGTTAATTTTATCTCTGGAGTTTATTGTGATTTGATTTCAGATGTGTCCTTTGGTGCACGTTTACAAAGTCTGAGAGGAACAGGGGACGTTATTTTGGGGATAACATTTCAGAGTTGAACAAGATAACTCTGTATCTGCGTCCTCGTTAATTCAATGTTTTTCTTGTTTATGGTTTAATGATTGAGACTCAAGACTAAGGCAGAGGCTGGGTAAAGAAGTAAAAAAGAATAATGGAGACGCTGCTGCACCTGCTTTCTGTTTTCGAATATTTACTTTGTGATGCATTTCTCCATATTCACAAAAAAAAAAAAGAAACGCCACAAACTCAAAGCAACACAGCCGACACAGGCCTTCAAAAGCTCCAACACAATACCCAACTGTTGCCGGATATAATAAAGTGCTTTTCTCCATACATAATTTTTTCATGCCTGTAAATGGATACGCTGCAGTGTGTGGGCTGACCTGTCAAAGGATTGTTCTCACATAAAGCAGCTGAGTGGAAGGCTAATGTTCTGCCCCCTGTGGACAGGAACAGTACGCCTGCTGTCACAAAGATCTTGATCTACCTTGTGCATGCATTTGTTCTGAAATCCGGTGAATGAAAGACGATTTGCTAAATATTCATAATACAATCAGGTTCAAACTTTGTGGACATTGTTTTGGTGCTGTTTCCTCACCTCATTTACCAATAGCGTGTATTGATCTTGTTACTAAAGCCTTTTTTGACTGTGTACATGTGTGTACTTTTCAAAAGAAGAAGCTGTGATTCTCTTGATTTAGCAGCTTGTAACAGTAGTCTTCTCTCAGCCCACCGCGAATACGTCTCTCCCGGTGTTATGGTTTTAAAAGTGACCCTGTAAACTGGAGACCTTCAGCTGAAGGTGTCAGTGTTTGTGGAGTTTACACAGCTGTTGAAACACAGAGGGAGTTTTAAGATTCAATATCCTCGTCAAATATTTAATGATCGTCTAAAGACGTTTATGAGGGATGCATCCGGCTGAGAGTCTCCAGTTAACAGGGTTGCTGTTTAAACCAAGACACCGGCCGATCTCTGCCACGGCTTTTTGAGTTCAAAAGGATTTTAAAGCCGTGTTGAAACGTCTTTGCTACTCGCGCTTATCTCCTCTCACGTGTTGATTCATTCATTGCTTTTTCCATGTTTTTAACCGCAGGAGCAACATTTTTACTTTTTTTCATGTTTTTCTGCTTTTGGAGATCAATTTCAAATTTGAGGAAAATGAATTTTTTCGACAGGCTCTGGGGTCAACTTTTTTGTCAAATGTTTTTGTCAAATTTTTTACTCAATTTTTTTCTCAACATTTTTTTTTTCAAAAAGTTTTTTCCAAATTTTCTTTTTTCAAATTTTTTTTTTTTTCAAAACAATATTTTTTTCAAAAAAAAAATTTTCAAAAAAAAAAAAAAAAAAAAAATATCCTATTTTTTTTTCCCAAATTTTTTTTTTTCAAAACAATATTTTTTCAAAACAATATTTTTTCAAAACAATATTTTTTCAAAACAATATTTTTTCAAAACAATATTTTTTCAAAACAATATTTTTTTCATAAAAAACCATTTTTCCCAATTTTTTTTTTTCAATATTTTTTTTTTCTAATTTTGTTTTCTCAAAACTGTTGTAATTTTTTTTTTTTTTTTTTGAAAAAATTGTATCTGTCAATTTTTTTTTTGTCAATCTTTTGAGTCTCCAGTTAACAGGGTCGCTGTTTAAACCAAAACACCGTCCGATCTCTGCCACGGCTTTTTGAGTTCAAAAGGATTTTAAAGCCGTGTTGAAACGTCTTTGCTACTCGTGCTTATCTCCTCTCACGTGTTGATTCAGTGAATCCATCTGTGATGAAATATAAGCACCATCTAAAACAGCGCCAGCTGAGTCTCTTCATGCTAACAGGCTAACTGTTGTGTTGCTCATAATGACACCTGTCTGTCCGCCTGCTTCTATGGTGTCATCTGTGATGAATGGCATTCATCTCTGTTTTTACTGCCCTCTACTGGTCTGGTGGTGTAGTGCATTTCCTTTTTTTTCCCTCCATATGTCCCTGGCCTGATTTGCACAATCTACCCGGGACTTCAGCCCAAATGTCTCCCAGCAATGTCATCTCTTAACCATGAGCCAACACTATCTTATAGCTCTGTAGCAAGGCCAGCACGAATGTTACATTATAGTTGAATTTCTTAACCATTGTATCTGCTGTGACCTCCATGGCCTGTTCACAGTCTTTTCTCAGATAGCAATTCAGAGATAGAATATTCATATCCAAAGACACAAAAGCTAATGCAGGATGGGTTTCCTACCAAGGTTTACTCTTTGTTTCTCCCTCCATCACTTTCTGTTGTATCAGTCAACTCTGCTTATTATTTCCTTTGTGACCGTTCTTTATACTTTGCAGCACTCTAAAGAAAAGTTGCACCATGCTTCCTTCTAACTGGCTAACATTATGCAACTTGCAATCATTTGTCAGATTAATTTATCTGCTGATTATCTCCTGATTCTCTGGTAAATTTGTAATTTACAGAAGGTCAAAGATCGCCCAACACCATTTCAATATGACATCTCAAATTACTGCTTGGTTGAACCAACATTTTGAAACCCAGAGACGTTTCATTCACAAAATGAAACAGCACACACCAAGTGCTCACATTTGAAAAGCTGCAGCCAGCACCTATCCACTGGGACTTAGCCAAATGCCTCTTTGGGTTTGTTGCTGTAAATTGCATTATTGCAGTCTAAGCAGAAAACAGCACTAAACCCAAACAATTACCATAAACACAATTAAAATATCACAGAGTTTGAGTTTGAGTTCATGCTACTTCCTACGAGCTGAGCATGCAGTTGCAGCTATCTGCACCTGCTAACTCTTAAGTCTCTCTGTCACTTTACAGCTGCTGGTAATCCATCTATTTATTTAACCACTGCTCATCACTAAGCAATAACTATTTATTTATTTATTTATTTATTAGGATCCATACATTTTATTAAACTCCAGCCACTAAATCACAAAAGGTGGCAGAGCTCTTTTCTGGAGGGTGCAAATTGTCACAGGCCCGTGGATGAAACTAAATCAAAGAAGTTAAATGGAGCACTTGTTAATGGCCGCAACTGACTGCAGGTTAGTCAACATTAGGGAAGACTTGTGTCCAACGGAAGTGCTCAGATTGGCATGTTGTGACCAGTCACTGGGGGAATAACAGTGCCAGGCATGCAGGACCTGAATGAAACAGAAAGCAAGCAAACTGGAACTCCCGAAGAGTGCAAATGATGTTGCATTATCGAGTGATCACTGGACGTCATAGAATAATAGAATGCCTTTATTGTCATTGCAACAAGTACAATGAAATTGAAAGGTGCAGTCCTCATTAGGTGCCATTTAAAAGGGACAAAAAAAACAACAATCAAGGTATAAAAATTAATAAATACACAAATAAAAAACACTGTCATACACACACACACCATACACAGTGATCGATCAAAGTTATCCGAACATAACTGCACACCATATTGACACTGATTGGATATTTTGTCCATGCACATCTGTATCTTAATTTATGTGTAACAGGGATATCCTTGAAAATTTACAATGAAAATACAATATAGCAGCAGAGCAGCATTTACTTGAATGACAAATCAAAAAAGTCAAGATCTCAGGGCACTAGTGGCCTAGTGGTGAAAGTGCCCCACGTTTTGATGCTATAGTCCTCGTCACAGAGGTCGCCCGTTCGACTCCCGGCTGGTCGACCATTCGCTGCAAGTCTCCCCCCACTCTCTGCTCCCCACATTTCCTGTCTCTCTTCAGCTGTTTTGTCAATAAAGGCAAAAAGCCCCAAAAATATAACTTAAAATAAAAAATATATAACTTTAAAAGAAGTCAAGACCTTAAAGCAACTTTCATTCATGTGGTATCTAAATCAAGACACTGCTAAGGATTGTTTCAGGTAGTTAATATGGACATAGAAAATAATAGAATTATAAACATGCCATCCAAAATCTGTGAACTTGTAATGAACCATAAAGTTCTGCTAATAATTGTGATTATTATAATACAGATATTATCGCTCTGCTCACTCGATGTCTTGCTTGCTATTGCTGATAAAGGTATCTGTATAATTCAGGTGTGTCTCAGATAAATACTTCCCCCTGTAGGCTTGAGTTGTGTTTGTTTGTTTGCTTGTGTTTGTGAATTTTCTGATCATTATAAAAACATATATTTCAATCAAAGACTTTATCATGACTGACAGACATCTCCCGCAGACTATGACAGCCATGGCAAAAGTTACCTTTACTTTGGTCAGTAGCCAATAATCAACGAAATGATTCAATTTAGTAAAGCCATTATCTTTCACAGTGAATTAGCCCGGGGAGAGACATTTCTTTTCTCTATAAAAGCCAATCTAAAGTCCCCAAGCCATGACATTACAGAAAAAAACCCAAACGGCTATCTGAATCAATGTTTTCTGACATCTGTGTCCATCGAGTGCTCCACGCCGCTATATGTATTAATGGAGTTTGTTTGCCTCACAGCACTTTTCATTTTCCAGCTGTGATTGTCACACCGGTGTTGCTGTCTGTTTGCGATGTGCTGATAGGACAGATCTGAGATAGATATCCCCCCACACAAAAACTGCACGCCTCAGAGACCGACCCACACAGCAGCTCGAAAAGGCCTCACCCCTGGCACCTCATAAATGCTGGCCTTGCAGAGGCATCCTGGGTGGAGTAATCTCTGTGCAGAGAATATCATTCAAAGGAGAACTCATACTGTGGTGGCAAGTGAACGCAGCTCTTTAGGGTGTAATTACACTCTGTTCTGTTCTAGGCTATCTATAGAGCAATTATGTCTCCAAACAAAACCCTGTTATTGCATTATTGTGGGCAGATTGCTATCCTCAGAGATGATACAGCAGCTTACACTAAATTAATTGGATGGACGGACCATGGAGGAGGAGGCATGTCTGATGTGGGTAAAACACTAGGTGTTTTTTGTTGTTCTGATAATTAATCTTCTAGGAATTTTCCTCACCAGTTATTTTTAGGCTCCTCATTATTCTGCCAACTCAAGGTCATGCTAACGAACCGCTAAGTGACTCCTGGTTAGCCAGTCCCTTCACTTAACAGTCAACTTATCATGACTTCCAATTTCCTAATTATGGTCACCATTAGCATTCCACATATGAGTCTTAATCAGCTGGGTGGTCTTCTTTTCTTCACCTTCTGCACCGAGCGGACCCTTCTAGCCTCAAGCGAAGCTCATGGTTTGACATATTATGAGAGGCAGACACTGGAACAAGTGTTTAATTAAGGCGTGGTGAGACTTTAAGCAGTGTCTTCAAAGGGAATGTGTTGTTGTTGTAAACTCTGTTGGAGCTCAGATACAGCAGACATTACGTAACCCTTACAACTCTGATAGTCAAACCAGGGTCCTGGGTTGATCTGGGTTTGGTGGTTGTGATGACATTTCAGACTAGTCAATCAATCAATCTTTATTTGTATAGCAACAAATCACAACAAACGTAATCTCAAGACGCTTTTACAAACAGAGCCGGTCTAGACCGTACTCTATGTCAAATTATGAACAGAGACCCAACACCAAGGCAGGATAAGACTCAGTCCTACCCCACCTCAATCCACCATGAGCATTGCACCTTGCAGTGTTAAGCTTGTTTTAACAGGCAGAAACCTCGAGCAGGACCAGACTCATGTTAGACTGCCATCTGCCTCAACCGAGTTGGGTCTGGAAAGAGGGATAGAGGAGAATAAGAGACAGAGGGAGTGGTGATAGTGATGAGACAAGTAGCTGTTGCCGCTTGAGTCCAGCACGTCCGTATCAGCTGGAGTCTGGAACGTCCACAGCCAACGTAAACTTAATTGGACTCCTGGTTTGACCCAGGGGTCAAAGTGCACGCCTCATATGTAAAGGTTATGTGGCAGCAGTTACTGGTTCAAATCCCACATGGCCTTGACCTTTTGCTGTATGCCTTCCCCCCATGTTTCCCTGTCTCTCTTCAGCTGTGCCATGTAAAATGTATAAATCTAGCATGTTTTTCCATCATATCAGATTCATAAATATACAAAACATTGATCTGAAAACATTCTAAATGTAAATATCTCTTAATGCACTCCAAGATGGGGGCGGTGTATCAGTTTTAATACCCTCACCGGTTTCACGTTCTGCCACCACATTGATTTGGCAACGCTGTCATGACACGTTTTGTTTTTTTGCACACTGATATTTTGGTTCTGTTGCACACATCACAAAGATCTGCTTCCACAGCAGAGATGCAGCCACGGTGGAGGGCTAAAATGAGAGCGTAGCAGAACAATTTGTGACAAACAACAACGTAGATTGGTCCTCTCCCTGTTCCGCTCTGACACTTCAGAGCAGAGCCGCAATAATCAGAGAGCAGCGCCTCCTCCCGTTGTCAAAGCAGGTGTCATTTTTTTTTTAATCAATGAAACTGCGCTGTGGTTTGACAAGTGATAGCACTGCTTGGATTTGCATCTCCATTACACTGTGTTTACCTGCTTGAAAGTGAGTTTCAACGTGTGACTCGTCGCTTTAAGTCCAGGATGATATCAAGAAGTGAGCTGTAAATACCATTAACTCCTGACAGTTGCTGATAAATGCAGCTTGGCTAAAGCTCAAGGAATACAATGATAAACAGATTTCATGTCTGACAAACTCTTCACAATAAAAGTCCCCTCTTGCTACCGTACTCTGTTATATTATTAACAAAGACCCAATATCAAGACAGGATAAGATCCAGTCTCATCTTACACAGGACTCAGTCTGATCTCATCTCAATCCACCATGAGCAGAGCACTTTGCAGCATTTAACAAGTTACAGTGGCAAGGACAAACTTCCTTTAACAGGCAGAGACCTCCAGCAGGACCAGACTCATGTTTGACACACATCTGCTGAGACCGAGTTGGGGTTGGAAAGAGGGATAGAGGAGGACAAGAGAGAGATGATAGTGGTCAGATAGATAGTAGTAGCAGCTATAGTCTGGCTAGTCCTCAGCAGTATGATGTCTCAAGGGAGCTCAGGGACTCCAGAAAGGTCTATGGTTAGTAACTTTAATGGGACAGGAAGAGTTTAAGTAAGTGATGGGAAGAGAAAGGAGAGAGGAAAAGATGGAATCAATTAGCAAGTTACAGTGGCAAGGACAAACTTCCTTTAACAGGCAGAAACCTTGAGCAGAACCAGACTCATGTTAGATAGCCATCTGCTGAGACCGGGTTGGGGTTGGAAAGAGGGATAGAGGAGGACAAGAGAGAGATGATAGTGGTCAGATGGATAGTAGTAGCAGCTGGAGTCTGGCATGTCTTCAGCAGCAGGCCGTCTACTGCAGAGATCCAGAGGAACCTACGAGACAAGGGAGCTCAGGGACTCCAGAAAGGTCTATGGTTAGTAACTTTAATGGGACAGGAAGAGTTAAAGTAGGTGATAGGAAGAGAGAGGAGAGAGAGAGAGGAAAAGATGGGAGCATTAGCAAGTTACAGTGGCAAGGACAAACTTCCTTTAACAGGCAGAAACCTCGAGCAGGACCAGACTCATGTTTGACAGACATCTGCTGAGACTGGGTTGGGGTTGGAAAGAGGGATAGAGGAGATTAAGAGAGCGATGATAGTGATGAGACGGATAGTAGTAGTAGCTGTTGCCGCTGGAGTCCAGCACCTCTGTAGCAGCTGGACTTCTATGGCAGAGGAACCTACGAGACAAGGGAGCTCAGGGACTCCAGAAAGGTCTATGGTTAGTAACTTTAAATGGGACAGGGAGAGTTAAATTAAATGGATGTCTAAAATGTCAGATTACACAGATTCAGAAGCTTATTTTTTATATATCTCACTCATTTTGATTACATTAACGCTAATAGCTTAGCGTTATTTGGCATAATGAGAAGCATGGTTGGGGTCATTATAGCAAGGTGATGGCCTTAACTCCACCTCACTGGGTGACATCACTGAGACTGTCATTTTCTATTCAGTCATTGTTAGCACCATTCCACCAAGATGGGACTAAAGAAGTGTCAGCTTCCCATTGAAAAAAAGTAATGAACATTTCCCTCATAATAATAATAATGATGGTTAGAGTGATTTAAACAGGTTTGCTAAAAACCACTGGTCCATTCTCTTCATGAAAACCACTCAGACTCTTAAACAAAGGAAGTGCTTACTCTCGTGTTTCAACTTATCCAGGAGTGTAGGTGGGTCTTAAATTGACTTTGATCTTGTTGAGTAGCTCAGTATACAGACTGGCAGCATTTTCATAATTAAAGACTCAGATGCAAACTCACCTGCATTTCACAAGAGAAGAACTTAGCACAGAGGAATATGCAAAGACATTGTTTCCCTTTTGATAGAACTGCTTAAACTTTGGAGTACGAGAGCCCGCTCCTTGAAGTAATATCTCATGCACTTATTCTTATTTCAGAACTTTTTTTGCATCGTGTGCAGTATTTATCTCTTTGAGTTTGCTGTGTTTGAATTGTGTGGTATAAATAGACTTCCCTCACTTGGCCTAATGAGTGTTCTTGTGAGTGCATGTCTGGTTTGTACACATTTGCATTTTGAGGCATTAAGCTGATATTTTTGACCCAAAGTTTCAAACGTGAGTGTGCAAAAACAGCATCAGTTTCATGCCTGAGGATATTATGACTTAGCGATGTCGACGGACACTTTAACTTGTTGAGGTAAACAAGATTTTTATTTATAAAGCATTTCCCAAATAGCCCAGACCAGACAGCAGTTTTGAAGCCAAAGCATGAGTTTTAAATGTTCTGCTGTGTTCCATAAAACTGGTGTTAACACAAACAAAGTCATAACAGTTTCCCATCTGTCCTGTTTTTATCTGATCCAACTGACTAAGTACAGCCTCACTTATTTACAGCTGTTTAGGGTCATGTTGTTTCAGATGTGGAAGTGGCTGCAGAGCCTGGTGTCACACAGCTAACTTGTCACATTGCTCACAACTCAGAAACACAAGGTAATAAAATCTGGATAGCAAGAGCATCACCGGGGGCAATCGGATCACACACCTCATGTCAAACCACCCGTAGAAAGAAGTCTGGCACATTTCATCGCTACCTGTGGTCACTGGAGCACAAATGTTACTTTCTGTTAGCATTTTAAATTCAGGCCAAAGATCCTGGATGCTATTTTTTTTTGTAAGTTATATTTTTGGGCTTTTCTGCCTTTATTGACAGGACAGCTGAAGAGAAACAGGAAACATGGGGAGAAGAGAGTGGGGGAAGATATGCAGCAAATGGTCGACCGGCTGGGAGTTGAAACTGGTGACCTCTGTGATGAGGACTATAGCCTCTATGTGGAGCGCTTAAGATAAGATAAGATAAGATACTCCTTTATCCGTCCCACAAAGGGGAAATTCATGGAGGTACAGCAGCAAACAAGAAGTTGTACAGTACAAGAATTTATATAGGAAAGAAATGTTCATCAGAGAGGACAGCTTGGCCATAATCCTCCTGTCAGCCACCACCTCCACAGGGTCCAGGACTGAGCTGGCCTTCTTCACCAGTTAGTTCAGTCTTGCTCTCCTGTATCCTGTCCGCCCACAGCAGGTGAAATCCTTCCAATGTGGCGTTCGTGTCCGGTGTTAGCTCTGTTAGCATGATGCTACTCTGGTGCTGGGTTAGCTCGTCCACCTTATCGTAGATGGATCTTACATTCCCCATATGGGTGGGTGGAAGGACAGGTCGATGTCGCCTTTTTTTAGCTTGCACCTAAGTACCAGCACGTCGTCCTTGCCTCCTTCTTCTCAGCTCACAGGGAACATCGGGCCTAGCATCGTTTAGCATCAACATGCTACGGGCTGCTAACAGCTGATCTCGTATGTAAACAAATGCGACCATGGATACATGCGGGATCTCTGGACACACACAGGAACAAAAATAGTAAAAACACCACTGCAAATGTAGCCAGTTTGGTGTCTATGGCCAACAAACGAGTCATTAATAGTCATGACAGGCTCCAAATACAAAGAGAACTAAACAGATATGAAAAAAGAACAACGAAGAGAGAGCTGCTGCAACAAGCAGTCACTCGAGCGGCACTAAGCAACAGAGAAGATACACCACTTAGACCACTAGGCCACCAGCGCCCCCTTGATGCTATTTTGTATGTGAATTTTAAAAGATAGTGATTGTTGGGTGACCATCCAACATCACAGTAAATAAGAAGAGAGGAAGGAGAGGGCAAAGAAACTAGCGAGGGATGTTAAAACACACATGGAGTTGTGTGAAAGAGACGTCCACCAAATGGAAGACAGCAGACACAAAACACATCACGGTCTGTGGGATTTTACTATGAATGAAAATATTACATTTGCATTAAATGTAACATTTTGAATGAAAATGCAAATTCCACATTTTCGTTCAAAATTTTAAATTGAATGCAGGTGAATGCAAGTTCAACATTTTCATTCCAAATGTTAAATTGAATGCAAATATAACATTTCCATTCATAGTTAAATCAAAAAATTGCATTAAATTGAATGCAAATTGAATGCAAATTCAACATTTTCATCCATAGTTGAATCAAAAATGTGCATTAAATTGAATGTAAATTGAATGCATATTCAACATTTTCATTCAAAATGGTAAATTTAATGCAAATGTAACATTTTCATTCATAGTAAAATCTAAAATTTGCATTCAATTTAATGCAAATACAATGCAAATTCAACATTTTAATTCATAGTGGAATCAAAAATTTGCATTAAATTGAATGCAAATTCAACATTTTCATTCAAAATGTTAAATTGAATGCAAATTTCATATTTTCATTTATAGTAAAATCAAAAATTTGCATTAAGTTGAATGCAAATTCAACATTTTCATTCAAAATGTTAAATTTTCTGCAAATTCAACATTTTCATTCATAGTAAAATCAAAAATAGTGTTTTTCATTGGTATTCTTAACATATGTAGGAAATAACAGAAGCACCCGTGTATGATACATTTTGAATGAAAATGTTAAATTTTGCATTAAATTTAACATTTTCATTCACAGTTAAATGTTAATGTAAATTTGATGCACAAGTTGTCTGATGACACCACTGATGCCATACAGCACACAATCAGAGGGGTCACGTCTATTTCACATAATCCTCTGCTCACCATACATTATCCCTTACTTATTATTTGTACTTTACCAAGCACATCAGTTATAAATGCATGTTAAAATAACATTTTTTACACAGTACCATTTGTTAAGTCAGCATTGCCACTTGTTTTGGA